>NW_026252426.1:0-107845 GCF_025094135.1 Mucor mucedo | reverse complement strand
TTGATGCTTTTTTTTTCAACACTTTTTTTTATCATACTTTCCTTCCCTTTTTTAAACACTTTTCTCATCATACTTTCCTTCTTTTTTTTTAACACTTTTTTATTTCTATTTTTACAACGTAAGGAAAATTAAACAATCGCTTTCGATCTTAACAATAGTGTTTCCACAGCAAGACATACGAAAAACCTCGCGCTCAATCAATGGAAGTTTTTTTCAATTGTAATTCTTGTTATTTGTAAACGAAGCTTTACTATTGAACGCAGATTGTTACAAATGCCTCGTTTTGGAATTAAAAAGAGTAACTGTGTCTGTCAACTTTTATAATTAACAAGGCTATTTTTAAAGAAAAAACAACCACAATTAGAATAAAGTTATAACGGTTTAAGAGGCTGGCTATTAGCGAGCGATTGGAAAAAGTTTGCAGTAAAATGTGCTACAGTAAAGTGAGATGAAATATTGAAACCAAGTTATTACTCATTATTTTAATGCAAGAAAATATTTGTAGTCTACCGTGTCTAAAGAGAACTTATATGTATGACTAAATCAGAAAAAATAGTTATACGTTTACTTTGAGGATTAAATCAGGCGATGGTTTGCATTGATAGTACCAGAAAAAAAGAGGTATGCCTACATGATTATGCATTGCAAAAAAAAAAAAAAATATGTGTGTCTCTTTCGCAGTAACTAAATAAAAAAAGGAAAAGGAAAAGAAAGCGGGATAGGGGAGATAAAAATTGTGGTACCCACTGGTACAAGGGGTAATCGTTGGAGAAAATCTTGAAAATAATAACCATACATGGTTTTGTCTACAGCCAGAACCCATTGACTGCTATGTTTTTCATTTTAAAAAGAAAAACTATGACAAAAACACAAACTACGGATTCATTGTTGGTCGAAGTAAAAAAAGATTTACATCGGAACAGAGACTGTTACAAAAAAAAATACATTAAGAGGTATCGTATGAGAAACGACCCCACTATTTACGATAAAACATAAGAAACTGCATGAATCACATTATTTTCATGACGACATATGTCTATTAATTGGATTGTTTCTGTATGCTCACTGATTACATGTAATGTTACCGAAATATACTACTTTTTTTTCTTGCAGGAATTTTCACTTCGGTTGTCATAATTATAAACACTCATTAGTTCCAGTTACTACATCTATTGAAAAACTTTACGAAACTGGTCCAGAACTAACAGCATACAAGACGAGTTTAATTCCACGATGTAGGTAAGACCAGAATGTCACCAACAAAGGGGCCTCAATTGCCAGCAAAGACATAGGGTAAACCATATTATCTTGTCCATAGTCCCTCCCCCTGTTTTTTTTATTTGGTGAATATGGGCGATCTATAACGCAAAAAATCGAAGCTCATTATATTTTAGTCTTTTTCGGTGTGTAAGGCCTTCTTGCGGTCAGTTAGACACAACAGCTGGAGTTATACGACTAGAAATAAAGAGATTCAATTTTGTGTTTATAAAGATCATTCTTAATCTCGTTTTTAAACCTAGTCAAGTTATTACAGACTGGATAAAGACTATTAAAAGGACCGTAAACGGTTGAACAAGGTTGAGATGGTGACATTATGACTGAATTTCAAGCTTTGTATCGTTGTGTCAATTTAGTTTCTTGTGAATCACAAAGCATTCCAACAGTAAGATTACTTCGAGTAGATTTTAAGAAAGAAAGTGAGACATGCATACGACGTTTTTTATATTTTATTTTAAGTAACAAGTGTGACTTAACATTAAGAACACGCTATCAGTTTGAATCAAAGCGTCTCGGTTTTTATCATTCATAAACCCATCTTGTCTCTTACTGAGACCACAATGAATGTGCTTCTCAAGAAGCTTATATTGGATGAAGTGGCCATTGTTTTTTTCTGTGATGTTATCAATTCCACCAGAGTTCTGCAGTTTCATTCGAGTAAATATATATATATTTCAGGCAAGACGCAGATATAAAAAAAAAGGTAGCTGCAACTATTATAATGTCCTGTGTGAAAGTCCCAAAAGAAATGTTATTGATATCGCGGCAGCTGTAAAGTTAAATGCTGTGATTTTTAACTAGATGGCTCAACAGAAAAAACCAAGCTTTAAAAATAAGAACTCGTATATGTTTATAATCTGATTTAAAGACAATGTCATATGGATTAGGGACACTAACATTAAAAATGATAACTCTGAAAAATAGTTTGATTTTAATTGCGAACTGTTTGTGAAATAATGAAAGACTCCAAGGAAAAAAAAAAAAAGAAACATCTTATAGAAACCCATTGTGCCCCAATTATTTATATCTGCTTTAAACTCACCGCCATTTTTTTTTAAATATGTATAGCATAATTATCAGACTGTGTACAACAAACGAGAATACATCTTGCAAACGCAGGGATTACAAATCGTTGATATTTCATAGTTTTCATTTTGTCATCCGAATCCTTTTTATTTCAATCTCTTTTTTTTTCATGTCATTTATAAGCCGTGATAAGGATAATTGCCAGCAATGCTGATTTCGTTTTATTATGCTAGTTCCCCCACAAAAATACTAAAATCTCGATTCATTTCATAGAGGTTTATGATACCTGTACCCCTAGACTCGAGGATCCGCCAAGTTGAACTGCTGTTACCCTGACATCCTTTCCGTATATCCAATTTCAACACTGCCCTAACCTCCAGACGTACGTGTATACCAAATCTCGCTATCTGTTGTAATCCTATATTGCTACTATCGATAACACACTGCTTGCTCATATGATTATTCCTGGCTCAGAATAGTTGGGCTTGTAATACGGTCATCCCGAGTGAAAGATTGATTAAGTAATAACAGTGGATTCCCTCGTCGTCAGATGATAAATCAAAATAGTCAGTCGAGGCGTTTTTAAAATTGATCCTTAATTATGTCGCAATTATCTATATGCCTCTTGAATATTATTCTGATAGGTGTATATCCTGTCCTTTCTCGACCTGATCTTCATCGTATTGATCTTTAATAAACTCTAAAAGCACTTTTAGTAAGACGTTCGATTCCAGTTGTCTCCGCTACATTATTTTGATCACGATTATGACTACATATTCAGATTTGTTAACCTCTTGCGTCCAACTCTTTTTAACGTCTCCCTTTTTTGCTGGTAATTGTAATATCCTCGTCTACAGATTTGTTTAACTTTTGTTCGCCCAATACAAGCCTTCATGGGCAAACTAATGGGTATTTTGTTGCTCGTGTGTAAATAGGTATTTGTATTTTAATCCACCTAATCTCAGACTAAGGGAATGGCATACCGAGGTGGAAGAATGAGTATAGTTTTTTAGTAAAACGACATAAACTTGATCCCGCAAAAGTTTTCATCCTCTTTGCCAACTCGTTGTGTTTAGATACTGTTATTCATAATTCGCAGGTAGAGTATAAATTGCTTTCATTCCTAATCATGCATTCATAACCTAGCTATAAGAGTGTCAAATGTGACGTATGAAGAGCTTAAAAGTTGTGATATTTTGTTATATGACGGTAATTCATGTTGGTCGTGCAAATCCTAAAGTGCAAAGGAAAATCGTAAGAATTAATTGTGTCATTGTTAAATAGAATATTATTATTACAGTTTACGACACGACTTTTACAATACAAAGGATGAGTCAGTGATGGCAAATGCAATTCCATAAGTTGATGCTTTAGAATGGAAAGGGAGAAGATTAAATATATGAGAACCCATTTTTCCTATTTTTTTTGGAAAATAATCAATTCCGAGCCGGCTTAATTCGTGCACCATAATTTCTTTCACAGTCTGCTTTTTGCCTTTTGCTAATAACGAATTCAAACTATTCAAACCATTATTGAAAAACAGCTATTTATGAACAGGCTTGAATTACCCCTCAATTCTCAAGAGGAAGTCTTTGAATAGCGATCCAGCATCAACGAAGAATTAAATAACATATTTTCACGACTAAGATTGTTCCGATGAACTTGTGACGAAGCGACAGGACAAATTACTTTTTTTTGTTGAGTTAAAGCCTTTTAAAAACAGAGTAGTCAAGTTAAAGACTACCTTTCACGCGGGATTTCTCTTCGAAAAGACATTCATTTAAAAGGTGAACTTTAAACTAGAAATACGGTTTTAATTACAAGACTAACAATATTCCTGTTAGGCTGTTAAAAACGATGAGTCTTATAGAAGACATGCTAGAAGATATCATACTTCCAACAGGGAAAAGGTAAATTCAATTTATACGATGAAAATGTGATGCTAAAAATATATAATTTAGGAACAGTTTCCGACGACGTAGCATAACTACTGGAAGAACGATTATTAACGTTGATAAATATATGGATCAGTTGGACAATCATGTAAAACTTAACCTAGCCAACTCAAACATAAGCACTCTTTAGGCGTGGTCATAAAAAAAAGCTCGATGTAAAGGATGAAGGGTTTGCTAATATAATAATGCAAACAAGTAAATCTCTCAGTGGTATGTGAAAGGTATGGCTTAAAAACTATGTAAGGAGAGCCTCTGAAAACCCAGTAGTTAGTGATCAGTTATAGTCATAATAAAAAATAGTTCTTTTTTCGTATTTTCTATTGCCTTTTTATTATACCCCATAAAACATCATTTCACCGGTATTTACATGCAAGATGGATATTAAAACCAATGGCATTACTGGGTTTTGTTTAGTAATACCAGGTGCACTGTTGACAACTTGTGTTTTTAAATGCAGATATATCAATATCTTTTTTTAGTGCGACATCATTTTGGCAAAAGCTGTATCTAGTGTATTACCTTATTTGGGTTAATGTTTTCAACATGAGGTTTTTCTGCTAATTCGCTTTCTTTATTGTCTCTGGTTTATTTTATTCCTACCTTTTTCTTCTTTTTCTTTCAATTTTTTTTTTTACACACAATATATACATAAAATGTCACCTAATACACAAGAAAGTGATTTAAATACTATTTCCTTTGCGGGTAGCTTTTGGTCCAAAGATAAATCTGGCATGACACAATTATTGGACTACATGAAGTCCACTCATGCTGATTTGGATATCATCTTTACAATATATACACAAAGGTAAGATACTAGACCGGTCAAAAATTTAAAAAAACGAATTCTCTAATGTTATAAATAGGTCACAATTTGAACAAGAGTTTGGCGAAAAGTTGTTAGTTCTTTCATCCATACATGAAATCGATCAAAATGAAGCAGAAAAAGGTGGCGTTCCTGCCGCCTATCATGCAATTTCTATGGAATTAAACAAGACGGCCACTTCACATTTGGATCTGGCCGAGCAGTTGAAAACTCAAATCGGATCTGAATTTGAGCAGAAGCTCAATGAGTATAAAGAATTACTCGAAAAGTGGACGAAAACATTGACCGATCTATATAATGACCGTCAAGATAAAACAATTGAATTGTTGAAGGTAAATTAGAAGAAACATTTCATTTGTTTGTAAGATAGAAACTAAATTTCATTAAAGATTCGAGCCAAATACTTAAAAGAGCATGAAATCTCTAAAGGTCAATCAACATCGACAATGGATAAACTAAGTAAGTTTACAATGTACATTATATGTTATGAAGTTACTTATATAAGTATAGAGAGTCATTATAAAGCATTGGTGACAGATGTAGATGAGCTTTCGCAAGAATGGAATACAATTTGGAGGGATGCATGTGAGGTAACGTAGCACAATCCGCTGGTAAATTAATTTCCTTACTTATGCATCTGCATAGGTCATGCAAGCCATGGAAGAAGATCGGATTGAATTTTTAAAGAGCAATGTTTGGGAGTATGCAAACTTAGCTTCTGCTCGACTCCTTATTGAAGATGAGGTAAAGAAAACTAACAAATACAATTAGAAGATTACTAATATTTGTATTTTCTACAGTGGTGTGAGACAATTCGCGATCAATTAGAAAAATGTAGCACTGAACAGGAAATTGAAAAATGCGTTTCAATATACGGTACAGGGTCAAAGATACCATGTAAGATTTTCGCATTCGTCTAGATGTATATGATAAACTGACATAATTGATAGCCACAAATGACTATGTGGGCGAGCAAATGAAAGAACAAAAGAGGAAGAATGCAGAACGTGCATCAAAAACCCCAATCCCGCCTGTGAAGCCAGCACGCCAGCCAGAAAAATCACATCCATTACCTCGTCCTGAAATTCCAAAGCCGAGCATCGAACAAGAAACTCCCAAACCAAAACCTCGTTTCCAACAAGACCCACCTCAGCCTAAGCCACGTACTAAGCAAGAGTCTCAACAACCCAAACCAGGATATCAAAAAGAAATCCCACAACCCAAACCTCGAACAGATGTGCCTAGTACCAAGAATAGACAGATAATGAATCAGTGGGATAAAACAGATAAAAATGGATTAGATCTGCAACAGAAACAACATCCACATCATAAGCTGACCAAAGCTGATGACGAAGGAGGGTTCGAACAGGATGAACTTCCAACTGAACAAAGTCGATCTCAAACCGAAGTAAATTCTTTCCGATCTACAGGCAGAACGAATACACAAAAGCAACAATCACAGTTAGATTACAGCTTCAAACAAGACGAAGAAAGAATAAATAGCATCCGTAATAAAGTTAGCGACAATATAGGTAGTACAGCAGCTCGCGCTCAAATCAAACGAAAGCCTCTCAATAAGTCTTTAATGGATCAAGTATCAAATCAAATGGCAGTAGCCAAACAGCAACGTGAAATTGAACAAAACGAAAGTAGATGCTCTTCACCTCAGTCCTCCGTCAAAAGTGGATCCACTCATCAAAGTACAAGCACAGATGGGTCACTCGAATCCCTCTTGAAGACATTTGAGATTGTTAATCCTATCAATCAACCTCCTCCCAATGCTACCGTTAGTGATGAAGCTAGATTTCGTCGTCAACCATCAGAATATAAACCTGACACCGGATCTATCCCCAGTCGGCGTGGCATAAATGCGAATACGAGAGTTCTTCAAGAAATCCACGATTCTCCTCCATCTTCTATAAACTCCAATACCACTATGCAGCACCCCTTCACATACCCTGTTGCACCTCCGAAATCACCACGACCACCACCACAACATATAGATGGACAACCCCAGGAAGATGAGAGAAATCAAAATTATCAGCAAAACACTCAAGTACCTACCCAAGCATTTGTGCAACACCAGCCGCAGCAATACCCGGCCTCTCCTAACATGATGATGCAACAGATCCCTGATCAAGAGTCCATTTATTCTCACAATCAGCAACAAAAACATCCTTACGGAGGTCAGTCACAATATATAGGCCAACAGCATATGGGTCAAACTCAACAACATATGGGACAAACTCAACAGTATATGGGGCAATCACAGCAACATATAAATCAACCACAAAGGTCTCCTATGATGCAGCCACAACGCTCTCCTATGATGCAGCCACAACGCTCACCTATGATGCAGCCTCAACGTTCTCCAATGATGCAACCTCAACGTTCCCCAATGATGCAACCTCAACGTTCCCCAATGATGCAGCCTCAGAGGTCGCCAATGATGCAGCCTCAGAGATCACCAATGATGGCTCCTGTGACTTATTTGCAGCAAAACCTTGGAACTCAAAGTGGTGGTCTACCTCCCCCAATCACAATCCCAACAAACTATGGCGTAACTCCTCAACCCTCTCCTGCTATGACATATACTACTGGGAATGGTGGCGTCTCTCCGGGAGGTGTTCTACCACCACCTGCTGTACCATACCATCAACCGCCACAAGCGGCGAGACCTGGGCAATATTCAGATGGGCGGCCAGTATTATTCTGGGGTAAGTTGATATATCTAAATTTGTATTAAATATCATTGACTCATATCTTTCTTAATGAAGCTCGTGCCAAATACGATTATACAGCATCCGATGAGGGCGAATTGTCGTTCGCTGCAAATACGTTAATAGGTATCTTAGAAGCAGATATGACACAGCAATCATGGTGGATCGGTGCTATCATGGATGAATATCGCCAAACTTGGTCGATTCCTGGTTCTATTCCTAGTAACTTTATGGCTAACGCATAGTTAATTAGTTTTTTATTTTCATCCCCCATTAATTATCCATCTAAAGTATCCATTTTTTGCTTTAATAAAGCTATTTGAGTATTGATTTCTTGCTGAGCATGATCTAAACGATCGATCTCGTCTTGTTCTAATTGAACACTAAATAGTGGTTGGGAACTGTCTTTAATTGATTTCTTGTTTGGTAAGTTAACAGACAAAGCATTGTGTTGTTGAAATGTATGGTATAGAGATTCGGTGGGTTCATTAAAGACTAATTCGTCATATAATAAGCTCATCACTGGTTTATCTTTAGGCCAAGGTTGTCCATTTATATCATCTTCGTAAGGGTGAAGTCGCAAATGATGATAAAGTACTACTGGCTTCTCTGCTGTTGATGAGTGAAAGTGTATTTTGACCATAATTTCGAATTCTCCCCATCCTGTTTCTGAAACTTCGAAAGGTGGACTTTCAATAGCTACCAAAAAGATATTAGCTGCTGTTGGATGGGTACTGTGACGAAAGCTTACTTCTTAAAGGGTTTGGATACGTTTCATGAAGTTTGAAGACGACCTTCTTAATGTAGTAACTGAGATCCTCATTGTTTAAACCTTTCACCATGACGGTCCATTTATGAGTATGATCTGCATCAGACGCCTTTTTGCCATTTAAGGGATACGCGATGCTTCCATAATAGAAAGGTCTTGCAATACTAATTCCTTTGACTCGTTTACTAGACATTATTTATTAATGTGAAGAAAAAATGTTTTTATCACGGAAATAGTCGTGGTTTCAATGCTTTTTTATTTTGTAGCCGTTGACTTTTTACTACGATCCTTATTTTGCTTGAAACACAAGAACTGGACGACAGTGCTCTTACGACTAAACACAAGTAGTTCCTTTACATGACTCAACTCAGATTGAAGATTGCTAGATTGCTGTTGTTGAGGATCATAGGCTTGTTCGATAGTTTGATATATAGATTGAAGGGTATCAGATGCAGCTGGTGTTACGTATTGTGATAATGTTTGATGCATGAATTCAATCTCAAGAGTAGCTTGAAGCATGCCACCCATACCAAATCGCTCTACTTGCCTAAAACTATCCAAACAATCACTGGCCATAGTCTCTAACAACTTGGATAAAGCTCGTGATACAAGTTGCTTAGTTGCACTACTTATCTGCTCATGAACCATTACAAGTGTCATCAACGCTTCATATACAAATGGATGGACCTCTTGAGGCTTGGGAATGCTTGACCAATCTATACCGCTCATAAGAATACCTTGTTTTATAATATCACGAATCATTTGGGCTTTGCGTTTAATATAGTCCCCAAAAAGAATTTCGTCAAGCTGATCTACAACATCAATGAGAGTCTGTAATGAAAGAATGTCAGTAACACCAAATAATTAATGCCGAACGGTATAACTCACTCTTAGGTCTTCTTCCATCTGAATATGATAAGCAACTTCGAACAAATCAAATAGTTTTCTCATCACATTTGAGCGCATATGATCCAAATTACTAACAGTCAATAAAATGCGGACATCCTACATACAAATCATCAGTGTGAGTCTAATAACCGGATTTTATAACTTACCACCGAGTGCACGTCGATCTTCTCTCGTTTTTTAGCCAAAACAAGTTCGTCTTTTTCATGGAGTGGTGTATAGTCTGCAAACGCTAGTTGCACCAAACCATCCAAAAATGTATACAGTGACTCCAGGAACGATGACCTAACCTTATCGATATAATTTGGCGCAATGATGCGCTTTTCTTGGTTTTCTATATCATCAGAAACGGCAGAAAGACTAGCTATTTTATAAGCAGACCTCGCACAAAACTTATGATAGTCATAATATCGTTTTAACAGTGTCGTAAATTGAGGATTTTGAGGGTCTAGAATCCATTCTTCCAACATATAGAAAGTTTTCGCATCTCTCTCCCAACACTTACAAAGGATGTCAATGAATTTGGATCTTGCTTTTTCCATTAAAGTAGTTAATCCGGAGAATGCTTCACCTGCCAAGTTAATTGTATTGATGTCATTAACACAATTGGCTAGATCACTGATAATCAACGTTAAATATTCAGACGTGTAAATTGAATTGGCATTAATTGGTACAAAAGCTGGCATCAAATATTTGTCAGATCCATCCATGATTTTTTTCAATTGGAGATTTTTCTCGTCGAGAGAAAAATGATCAGAAATCAAGGATGCGTATCTTCCAATGATATCTCCTGTCATTCGCTGACACTGTTCTACTTTAGCCATATCCATACCATGTCTTCTTCTACGTGAGGTTGGAGGATCGGATGCAATACCCATTGGTGAAACAGCTGCTGCTTTATTGGAAAATTTACCTTCTATAAAAGCTTTTGCTAATCTCCAAAAATCAGGTAAACATCTTAACAACAATGTTGATTGGGATTTTACGAGATCCGAAATAGCCTTCCAAATTCTAAGTTCACTGTCGGCTTCAACATTGAGTTCTGATATTTTTGTTTGTATTTGTCCAATGGCTTTTTTTAATGATAAACTGCGTTTAATCGGTGATTCGTCCGTATCCAGGTCCTCTGCTTTCAACCGATTGATCTTAAGAACACTTGCATCATACGTTTCTTTCATTAACCCCATAATCCATTGATATTGACTGTCTAGATAGAACCAAGCAGGATCTTTTGTCGTATCTAAGTCAAACAGGAAGCTAATTCTGTACTTTAGTGTTTTGTTAAATTTTGCATAAATTTCATTGGTTACTTTATGGTCTTTTCTTGATCGTCCATACTTCTCCAGGGATCCGCTAACATACGAAGTAATACATTCTGTAACTCGATAACAATTTTGCTGACTTCAATCCAGACTTTGTCGAATACTTTTCGATGCAAATCCGTGATCCCGGTTTCTTTTTCCATTTCAGATAAACCGGTTGATCTATCAGTTGAATCCAAGTCCCCTTTCAATGCTTGATATAGGTATTTACCCTTTTTGTAGTCTCGAATAGCTGCTTCATATTTGGCCTAAAAAAGCATGAGTAATACATACTGGCGTATTCCTATAAATATCTACCTGTTTAATTGATTCCAAAAGACTGCTGGGTAAGTTGAATAAAAATCTATATCTTTGCAAAATATATAAAGTGCTTCTGACTTTATCGACACGATTTCGTCTTTCAACAACAGGCCCATACACCTGTTCAGCACGTGTATTAGCCGCTATAGAATTGTAAGTCATTTTTCAACTCTTACTTAGACAAAATCATCTTACCATCTAGAGATCTTTGAATATCAATTGTTCCGTAGTCTTGTTGCTGGTTTAATTGCTTTGATTTCATTTCTTCATACACATGATCGATAGTGTTTTTAGCACTGACAAAACGATCAAAATTTTGATGGACGAGACTCTTTAACGCTTCGGCTCGTTTATCGACACCTCTTCTTAAGCGTTCCTCGCCGGCGACTAAATCATTATAAGAAGTCTCTTTATGGACCTGAAGAAGAAATTGACGAGGTTGGAACTTCTTGTTGGTAATCATCATGGTAGTTTCTAAGAGAAGAAGGTCAACTAATTGCAGAAGTGAAAATTGGTCTAACCCTTACTTTCTTTTAATTGAGTTATGTTTGTGTTCCTAGACATTTCACTATGATCAGGAGTTAATACCATTGAGCTTTATATTTCTTAACGTTCATACTCTGGGAAGATGGAGCTGTAGACACCTAAAGGATCACTGTCATCTATAACCTGCAAATCTATATCACTTTCCGAGGGCTTAATGGTCGATATATTAAGGTTGTCTTCTTCTTCAGGATGTTTAAATTGTTGAATGCTTGACTCTTTTTCGTGGTCGTTGTTATTATCAGAATTATCCTCGTCATCTACCCAAACATCAGGGTCAAGTGAGTCCAGATGATAAAACCTCAAAATAGCTGCATCTTCGGCATATTCAGGTAGGTCGAGTCGATTCATTTGTTAGTAAAAGAAGGGCAAATAAAGAACTGTATTCTGTAATTCATGAACACCAGAATAGATACATTCAAATACCGCCTGCAATATTTAAGGTCGCCGTACACATACTGAACGTCTAAGTTTTTAATCATTCTGAAAGTTTATTGCTTCCAAAAAAACATACAACGCAATGATATCAAAAATTGGCTCACCTGACAATTTACTGAAAGACACCAAGAGGTGCTTCTGCTTGTGTAGGGAAGTAAAAAATGACGAACTTAAAGCGAAATAGGCATGTGGCTACTTCAGCATTAACAACCTTTGAAGGTCAAATTACCTTTAGGTTTGTCCGAGAAGAGATTTATAAATATGATTGCAAACTGATATGAAAGTAACCCTTACAAATTATATTTAGTTTAGGCATATTACGTAATATATTTTCAAATTGCTCGTTATTTCCTTGCAAAGAAATACGTTACGCCGTAATTTTCATCAATAAAATCGATTCTTTATTAAATTTAGCTTTTCCTTTCTTTCAGTTTGGTTGTCTTATAAACGATAATAAAATCCATCGAACTTTTGCAAATGTCAGCTTTTCTTTACATCCTACAAGCTTTTACATATAGCTATTTTCAGGCACTACCCAATCAATTATTTACAATGTAATTACAGAACCAGTGGTTAAAATTACAGCTGTTGTTGCTGTGGATAGAGTTGTATTTTCATAGAAGGTGACATCGGGTATACCTCACAAAGGCGAAGCACCTCCTGCAAAGACAGGATATAACTATGGCTACACCAATGCTACTAGTATAACTTTTTAATCTTAGAACTCTTTGTGAGAGAACTATTTAAAAATAAATAATTTAATCGTCCTGACATAAGCCAACCCTGTTTATCAGTTTATAAATAAAAGCGGTTCTCATGCCTAACAATATCGTTTTGAAGAAAAGAAATAAACACCATGGAAAGGTTAGTTAATAACTACTATTGTTTTTTTTTAAAATAAAACGGTAAAATATTACCTCTCTTTTTAAAAAGGAAATTCCAATTTTTGCATCATCATGAAGGCCATCCTTGGCTATATCATGAAGACTTCCTCGTTGCCCGTAACCATTTGTCATACAATCTAAACCGTAGCAGGGTAGGAAATAGCGGGGGTTATCGTTAGCAATCTGCTAAAGATCTAGAAGATGTAAGAAAAAGAAAAGCATATGACTCTCAAAAAGACGTGGAAAACTAAAAAGACGAAGGTGTCGATATTGTCCTATACTTTGTCTTATGCTTTGTGTTAAGCTTTGCGGAGACTTTGTCGTAGACATTGTCTCTTGTTACAGACATTGTCGCGGACATTGCTATAGACTTTGTCATAGTTTTTTTTTATATACGTTGAGAAGCTCTTTAAAACAATCAAAAGTTTCAATAAGGACTTTCTATTTAAAAAAGGTGGAATGATGCATTATGAAATAAGAAAGGTATAAATCTTGGGGAGATATAATTAGCGACTAAATTATACATTGTTTTATTTATTTTTTTATAAAAACCATTCTTAATGGCTTATTCCAAGCTTTTTTGTGCTCTCTCGGGTGATGCTGATGTAGTCGGCATAATTAGGGAGAGGTGTCCTTTTCAAATAAACTAATATCATATTCATTGGACTACTGTGTATTAGG
This sequence comes from Mucor mucedo, assembly GCF_025094135.1. NCBI lineage: Eukaryota > Fungi > Mucoromycota > Mucoromycetes > Mucorales > Mucoraceae > Mucor > Mucor mucedo. The sequence continues at coordinate 94,200 of NW_026252426.1, read as the reverse complement.
CGGGCACCACTGTAAAAAAAGTATGTCACAACAACTACTGCATAAGTATATTCATAGCGCATTAAGCTGTCAAAATTTTGAATACAGTCTCATCTCTGCTATTTACAGTCTGATCACATCTTTGACCGTTTCGCAGCATACCCAAGTCGAAAGAATGACAGGAAAAACGGTAGAACCAAACTGGGTCACGGAGTTGCTGATTTTTAGGGTATTGTATCTTGAGATACGTGGGATGTATTTCGTTAATCTGTCCAATTCAATAAGTGTGCTTGATAAACCAGAATGGGTCAGCCCAACTGTACAAATTGTTGTTGAGTGGTCATCAAATTTGATTTTTTGGGGGTAGTTTATAAAAGCCATCTTTCATAAAATTGGTACCATGTTCATTCTCGATGGTTGCTTTTGCTTCACTTGTTCTATACGCTAAAGGGGTAGAGTGCTGGATGTTGTACTATCTAACAATTCAATCAAATTTGTGGCCAAAACGTAATCGAGTGGCTTTTGAAATAGATTTAATGCCTCTGGTTTCATGCATTCTTTTTGCTTCCCAAACTAGCAGATTCACCATAGATGACCTCAATATTCTCGAGTTTATCGAAGCAAGATTCGAGCATTGCCAGAATATGCGACTAATACCATTGTTAGTCGTGGTATATATCCATATTGCCATTTTTATACTCTCGGACCAGTTAGAAAACAACCAAATTAATCCAGCAAGAATATAAGTACACATATCTCCCAGAATCAAATGTCAATACACTGAAAATCATTTCAAGAACTGCTTGGACAAGATTCCTACTTATAAAATGATCCGTTTATCAATTTCAAAAAAAATTTCGATTGGATTTCACAGTGTGCTCCAATTCACTTTTTTTTTTTTTTAGATCAGGCTAGTTGAGTTTCCTTTTTTTTTTAAACATGGACCTCTAAGTTTAGCAAATTCTCCAATTAATCTTTTTGAATAAAAAAACCCCCCTTTGAAAAAATAAAAACTGCACTTTTTATTGACCATTTGGCGTTGGAACAACTGTAAGTATAAAAGACTTTATTGCCAAAAGAATCGCCGCTGTTATTAATTTCTGTAACTGATAAAAACATACAAGTTATGTTTAAACATATGTATGGATAATCCTTTCTTGTAAAGTGCTTAGAACTGCCTTTTATTAGTTTTGAAATCGTCCATAAAAAGAGTAATCAATTATAGACAACATGTACTATCCCAAGATGAAGGCTGAAACAGCACTTGCCAACAAACGGAGTTATTCCGGATCACACAATAATACTTCTTCGGTAGCTAAGAATTTATCACATTGTATGTAGCAGCGTTATTTTTAGTTTTTTAGTCAAATCTCGAGAATCACTTGACTTATGACGAAATTTAGGAAAGTTTTTGACCTCCATGCTAAGCAAGCAAAGCCACGATGCCACAAATCTCAACTAAATTAGTGTATAAATATCTTAGTTTTTCTTGATCTTGAATGAAACATCAATTTATGCCCTTATGTTTTTAATATTTTTGGGTAACGTTATCTAATTGCACCACGTATTCAGTATTAACAATGAAATTCTCTTAGCCCTAGTTTTTGTATGGACATTTCATATTTCCAACGCTAAGAACATCACATACAGTTTGATTGCAGCTCCTTTTTCAGCAGATCAATCTCTCGCAGTAGTGATTGATAACACGACATGGCCCCTGTATGAAACATATGGTATTCTTTATCAAGGTAAAGCTCCCATCGCAACAACAGGGTACTATTATGCAATTTTAGAAAACGATAAGCAGCCTAACGTTACAGAGGCATTCCACCGTACACCTTCTCAGAAAGACACTGTCAATGAATTTTTTAATCGTACTTCGGAATACCACCAAGTCTTATCATTGCCGCAAATGTTGCCTCCTCTGCCTTCTATCAACCGAATTGATACAGATCTCCATATCCAAGGGCAAATACCTACTATTCACATTTGGGGCAACGCTTCTGCAGTCAAGTATTTACACGAGAAACCACTCGAAGATATTAATGTTAGATTAAACTTTACGTACATTGGGTAAAGTAAATCATTTTGGCAAGGTCATCACAGCACTAAATAAACAAATTAACATAGGTTGCATAATGTACAAACGTTTGAAGATGTCAAGGTATCGCTAGCAGGCCGCAGCTCTCGCTATTTACCCAAGTTGTCATACGGTTTAAAACTTAAAAAGAAAAACGAAAATAACCTTTTCGGGTTCAAGAATTTCAAGTTGCGTGCTCTGGGTCTGGATCCTTCATATATTCGCGAATATATAACATATTCAGTGATAAAATCAGTTGGATTACCGGCCTCAGGATTTTCTTATGTGCGGTAAGCTTTTTATCTTTTCTTTCAAAAACTATATCTAATATTCATCGTAGCCTTTTCATTAATAACAAACCTGTTGGATTCTATGGTTTAATCGAAACGTTTCAGGATCCCTGGTTAGCTAATGAATTTGCTCATGGGGACAAGGATTATCAATCTGGTTTTCTATACCAAGGTATAACTATAAAAAAAAACCAAACTATACCGGTATTATCCGATCTTAGTTATAGCAGCAACATATCGCATTATAGTGCCGGTGAATACAAGATCAAAGCAGGTCCAGAGAAAAATTCTGACGCCGATTATACTGATTTGCAAAAATTCACCAAATTTGTTTTTGAGGCTAACAGCAGCGCTGACAGCAGCCAATGGAATAAACATATCGACTGCGATGGTTTCATTCGTTCGTAAGTAGAATAGTATATTATTGAGTGATATCCTATTTTAGCTAAAGATATAAAATAACTACAGCATGGTACTGGAAAACCTCTTGGGATTCTCTGATGCGTACATGACGCTAGCGGATAATTATTATCTTTACAGCAATCCCAAGTCAGATGGACGGATGATTTTTATATCATCCGACTTGGACACTTCACTCGGTATATCTTTGTTTAATATGACTATGATGATTAGTGGAAACTATACTGAACATCCCGGGTTCACATTTCAACCCTTGACTAAGAAGTTCTTTTCGCATGAAGCCTTTTCTACGTCTTATCAGCGAATGTTAATGAATTTGACGCAAAGTTTGATTAATCCAACGATTATGAATCCATTTATTGATAGTATTGTAGAAATGATCCGATCAGATGTTGAATGGGATGATAAATTGGAAAGAATTGGTGAATCTAATATCCCTCCGGTTGGTGGTGGTCAAAATTCTTCTAACGGGGATGGTTTAGGACTGGATATGTTCCCTCCTGGGCTAAGATCTGATTGGAGTGATGTCCCACAAACGTTTGATTCAGCAATCAATGGTCCAACTAACTCTTCGACTAGGGAAAGCGTAAAAGGTTTCATCTTAAGAAAAAGTTCGGCCATTCTGGACTTTTATGGGAATAACTCCTTTAATAAATAATGAATATTCTACATGCACAAACAAAAATAAAAAATGATAATAACTACAACTCATCATGTGTGGGTTTAAACACACTGTTTTTTAAATCTATAGACAAGATCAGTTAATACACATCCAGCCCTTCATAAATTAATAAACATTAGACAATACCTTTTAAAAACTCGCTGTCAACATGCTCTGGAAACTTGACCAAGTATTTTACGTACAAATCTCCGTATTCATCATGGTTATCAATTATAGGCATACCAGCACCAATAATTTTATCAACCAAACCATATTGAGTTACTCCAGAGCGCTTGAAATTAATAGCGCTTTGATCCAAATGACTGATAGATTTGCTGAATCCCGTGAGGGCTTCGATTAAGGTGATTGTGAAATTAGTGTGCAAATCATTTCCACGTCTTTCAAAGACAGGATGTTTTGATGTAATAATTTTGAAAATAATATCTCCTGGATCCTTATCAGGAGCTTCGTTTGCTTCTTCTTCAAAAACCTACGTTATCGTTATGAGTATATAAACCTATGGTCATATCTATGACTATGTACTTACGATGGTTTGATCTGTGGACATACCTTTGTCAACCACAACTGTATACTGCTCATTACCACGCTTAATTTTACGTCCATAACAAGCTTTACAAGTCATAATAATTGTCTTGCCCTTTCCTGCACATGTATCACACTGCTGTTGAAATTGCTGAACAAAACCAGGCGCAAATTGAACTTGCTTCAAAGTAGATCCTTGGCCTTGGCAAGTATTGCAGGTACGGATGGAATCAGAATCATGAGCTCCACTACCGAAACAATGGTCACAAGTGACATGTTTAGCCACATCTACCTCGATATTGACACCACCATAAACGTCCTCCAAACTAACATGGAGAGGAATTTCAATATTTGGGGTTTTTGGCTTTCCTTGATGACCTATCTTGGTGATCAGTATTTTGCTTTCGTTTTTTTTTACCGTTTATTTACCTCCATTAAAAAATTGGCTAAAAATATTTCCGAAGGGATTCTGACCAGCGTTTTGTTGTTGCTGTTCCTGTTTCTTTACACCTTCTTCACCATACCGATCGTAAGTATTTCTCTTGTCATCATTAGACAATATTTCGTATGCTATGATTGGGAATGTTAGTCATCGAGTCATCTTTTTTCGAATCTGTCTACCTTGAGCAATTTCCATGAACTTGTCTGAAGCTGAAGAATCGCCTGGATTCTTGTCTGGATGATAAACACGAGAAAGTTTTTTAAAATGTTGCTTGATCAGAGACTTGGGTGCATCTCGAGGAACATCAAGAATGTCATAATAATCTCTACCAGCTTGCACTATAGCTGCCATGACTATACTGACTATAAACGTGAGCCATATTGTTGCCAACGTGCTCTTCATAGTTTGGTAAAATAGGAACAGTAATTCTTTATTGTGCTTTCCATCCTAATTCGGATACTTAAAAGCAATATTACACAAGCAGTGTTGTGTTATGCATTTTTTGAGCACTAGAATTTTAACTCATCGTGTGTTACCAGTTCTTGGGAATACAAATTTTAATTTCTTGAATCTTCAGAGTTTGTACTTCACTAGTTTAGAAGAATAAAGTGCCTGTAATGCGAGTTCTTAATGTTAAAGGTCTGATTGAATGGAAAACCGTGGCCACGTCTTTACGTGTTTGAAGCGATGCATGAATTTAACTTCGAATTTCTAAAATTCGCTTTACATTCTCTGTTAGGAGTGCCCATACATTTCCTTGCAACTATCTATTGGGATGTGGAATCTAACTTAAAGATTCTTCGACTTATTACAGCTTTTAGGTATCAAGAAAAACATAGTTGTATGCTTGTGAATGATAGGAACAATATCACCATAAATGTCACTCACTTACTCCTACACAAATTTCTTATCATTCTATTTAGTTGAGTCATTTGGAAATATGCATTTTCATGGCCTTCTTTATAACCGTAGACTGAAGGTTTTGTCCAACTATTTACCTGGGTTGTAGGATTTTAGCATCCAAACAGTTAGTATGTAATGTTACAAACACTTATCACTGGGATACGTAGGCAAGTAATCAACGTAAACTCAATTGTGTTAGGTGCTCAAATAAAGGGACTAATAGTTTCATTCTTTGTTTTGTCAGTGAAGCTTCGAATTTTTAACATAATAATTATAACTAGACGCGGTTAATCAAAATATATACTGAGATATGAAGTCATGGATACGGACGTTAATATACAATTTTTTTTGCTATTATAATTTTTTTACTCGCCTTAATATTTCATATAAAAAAAGATATTTATGATGATCTAGTGCAATTAGGGAAGCAAGATCCGGTGTGACAGATAGATTCAAAATGTATTGTGCAGCTTAGATATTTCGAAATGCAACAAAATTAGTGTTAAACTTTCATCGTCAGGTAAAGCAACAGCTTTCAAATAAAGGGGTTATCTATGCAACTATATGTGCTGTTAGTGATACTAATGTAGATTATATTGTCTTGAGCACCTCATAATGGGGTTTCGGGCTAGTCTATGTTGATTCTCGTTGGTCTACTGCAAGGACAGATAAAATTTCAGAATTTCACAAACGGAAGAGGTTTTCGAATATAGATAAACAAACCAATAAAAATTATGTCTAAATGCATTTTCAAATTACTTTAAACACCATCACTGAGGTACCAATGTCGCATCCTCCCAGTCTGCAACCACAAAAATGACAATTATTAAACGCCCGCCACTGATTTCTCAAACCGACAAAAATCGACGGGTGGAACTGTGTCCCAGCCCGTCGCCTTTCTTCCGTTATTCTTTTTATACAAAATGTCTGAAGATGATTATGATTACCTTTTTAAAATTGTTATTATCGGCGATTCCAGTGTAGGAAAGTCTAATTTGTTGTCACGTTTCACCGTAAGTTAGTTCAAGGGGTAAAAGTCCACGAGTAAAGATTAAAAATCTCGAAACACTTTTTATAGAATGATGAGTTTAATCTCGAGTCAAAGAGTACCATTGGTAATTTGACATGCGCATGAGCTTTATCCGAGTAGTTATTAAAATAAGTGCTTATATATTTAGGTGTCGAATTTGCGACAAAGAATATAAAAATAGTAAGGCTTGTGTTTATGGTTTAAGTGCATGTTGTTTATATATTTGTTAGGGAGATCATGTCATCAAGGCACAGATTTGGGATACAAGCGGACAGGAACGTTACAGGGCAATCACTGGAGCGTAAAGTAGATAAGCGAATAGAAATGACGGGTTAAAATATTGATGAAAAATCTGTTTTAGTTACTATCGTGGAGCATTTGGAGCTTTGTTGGTTTATGGTATGATCATACATAAAATTCTATACCCTTTATCTCTCTTTAACTGAGGTATGTGATAGATATTACTCGACAATCATCTTTCCAAAACGTAGAACATTGGTTGAAGGAGCTTCGCGATCACTCTGATGAAAAGATATCGTTAATGCTTGTTGGAAATAAGGTTGATTTAGCAGATACGTCTCGTGCTGTTAGCACAGAAGAAGCTACAGAATACGCCACGGATTCTGAAATGATGTTTTTTGAAACGTCTGCTTTAGATGCCACCAATGTAGATTCTGCTTTTAAAACTGTATTTGAACGTATTTATGAGAAGATGCCTAAATCTGTTGCTCAAAAATCGGAGGGTAGTAATGTAAATATCCCAGGTCAAAATACCATTAAACTTACACCCCCTTCTGCAAATACAACCGCTTCAACTCCAAGAGGCATGCCTGAAGAAAAACCAAGTGGAGGTTGCTGTTAAAAAAATCGTAGTTTAAATAAAATGAAATAAATTGATATACGAGTTTTTTTTTTTTTTTTTTTTTTTTTTTCTCTCTTCTCCTTAATCCCCAAGTAAAATAAAGACACCCATGTCCATCCGAAGTGGCTATGAATCTATACCGAATCCAGCAGAGACAGAACCAATATTGAACACTTCAAGTTCTGCAACTCAAGAAGAGCAAATTCCGTTCTTACAACGTGTGAAACAGTTTGACTATCGCAGTTATTACCATAAACATGGTTTATCCGCTATTCTAATTTCTTGCATGTTGCTCTTCATTTTCCTGCTGCTTGGTTTAGCGACTTTCTTACCCTCCATTCATCATCGGTCTTCCAAAGTCGGCCTTTTCCAGCCACCTATCCACCCAGGCATTTCATCCTTTTCCTTACAAGAAGGGTTAACAAAATGCAGAGAGTTCAATAAGCCGATGATTGCTAATATCAATGATTCCAAAAGATCAAGCAATCCACGCGCACCCAAAGACATCCAGCCAATTCTCTTGAGAAATGCTGTTGTTTGGGATGGCCAAGGCGAGATTTTGAATAATGTGGATATCCTGATGACCAATGGCGTTATTAATGAAGTGAAACGCAATATTCAGGCACCAGCTGGTACAAAAATCATTGATGTCGGAGGACACATTGTTTCCCCGGGATTAGTGGATATGCATACGTAAAGTTTATAAACAGATAAACAGAAAACTATAACTGACGCCCTAGCTTTTTTATCATTAGTCATTTAGGTGTAGGATCCTGGCCCTCTTTATCAGGTACAAATGATATTAATGAAGCATCGTCTCCGGCAACTCCCTATGTAAGAACAATCGATGCATTTAATCCTTCCGATAAAGCAATTCGTATTGTTGCATCCGGCGGTATCACAACCGTTCTTGTGCTTCCAGGATCGAGTAATTCCATTGGTGGTGAAGCCTATGCTTTCAAATTAAGACCTATGGACACGCTCAGTAATCAAGATATGCTTGTTCAAACCGGTATTGATGAGGAAAAGGAACAAAAATGGAGATACATGAAGATGGCATGTGGTGAAAATCCAAAGGTAAAGCAGGATACGCACGCACAGAATCAAATCGATCGACTAACCAAATTGCTGTGTTGTAAAACTTAGAATAACTATGGTCATCGCAATACCATGCCTTCTACTAGTAAGTCAGCATACAACAGATTAAATACGCGTTATTAATCAATCATTACAGGATTGGGAGAAGCTTATGTGTTTCGTCAAGCGTTTGCTCAAGCTCAAGCATTAATTCGCTCTCAGGAAGATTGGTGCGCTACAGCAGAAAACTTGGTGCAGTTTGGTCAACACGATAATAATGCCCACCTTGATTCAGCATTCCCTCACGATATTGAATATGAATCCTTAACTGCTTTACTTCGTGGTCATGTTAAATTGAATATACATTGTTACGAAACACACGATATTGAAGCCATGGTACGCCATTCGCTTGAATTCAACTTCAACATCAGCGCTTTCCATCATGCTTTAGAGGCTTACCGAATCCCCTCCATTTTAAAAAGGGCCAAGAACAATATCACAATTGCCACTTTTGCAGATCATTGGGGTTATAAAAAGGAGGCGTTTGGAGCTTCTCCTCATGCACCAAAGCTGTTATTCGAAGCCGGTATTCCTGTAGCACTCAAGAGCGATCATCCGGTATTAAATTCTCAGCATATGGCTTTTGAAGCCGCCAAAGCCACACATTATGGACTGCCTGCTCAGGAAGCATTTAAAGCTATTACTTCTGTACCTGCCCAAGCTCTAGGTCTCGGACATCGTGTAGGATCTTTGAGAGTGGGATATGATGCTGATGTTGTTATTTGGGATCGTAGTCCTTTAGAGTTGGGCGCCGCCCCACTTCAAGTTTTTGTAGATGGTTTACCACTTTTTGACGAAAAGGCAATTGTGCCTGTAACAACAAACCACGAGCAAAAAATGAGTGGATTGGTTCAGACCGTCCAGAAAAGTAGAAATTTGCCAAAAGATGGATCAAAGAACTTGATTTTGACAAATATCGGCGCTAGTTTTTTGAGCGGAAATCAAGAGGCTCTTTCCATGATGATCAAGGATGGACATATTGTTTGTACTGACGATTGTGCTAATGTGATGAATAAGGAGGACTATGATACAATTGATATTCAAGGTGGATTTGTCCTACCCGTAAGTTTTTTTTTTTTTTTTATGAAAAAGGAATGTTCTTTCTGCACAGTATTTTAACTTTAAACTAAGGGTCTCATTGCGGTTGGATCAAAATTAGGACTTGTGGAAATACCTTCGGAAGGATCTACAGGGGACGGTATTGCTCCTTCAATTTCATCTCATAATCCCAAGGAAATTATCGAAGCTGTGGATGGATTAAAGTTAGGGGGTAAAAAGTTAGAAGAAGCTCACAAAGGTGGTGTCTTGACTACCATTAGTACACCTACTTCTCGCAACATTGTGATCGGACTGAGCGCTGCATTTAAGACTAGTGCACAATCTATCCTTGAATACGGCTCGATTATTTCCCCTGCTGCAGCACTTCACTTCCAAATCGGCAATTCTGTGAAGTCCGCCAATTTCCCTACTGTCTCATCACAAATCGCATTTCTTCGACAAATCTTTACTGATAACATTCGAGAAGATAATCTTTATGGTAAAGCGGGACGCGGAGAAATTCCTATCATTTTCATGGTTAATAATAAGGATGAAATCGCTTCATTGATTATCATGAAGGAAAAACTAATTCCAAATGCCCGTATGGCTATTATGGGTGGTGCGGAAGCTCATTTATTAGCGCCTCAATTAGCAAATGCAAAGATTTCAGTAATTTTGCGACCTCATTTATGCACACCAGATAGTTTCGATTCAAGTCATTGTTTAACAGGTGCTCCTTTAACCAACGGTACTGCTGCACATATACTTTTCCATCATGGTGTTAAAATTGGTCTGGGTGTATCTAACGATGGCTGGGCTCGCAACTTGGCCTGGGATGCTGGCTGGTTGTCAGCTACATCGCCTTCTGAAGAGTATGCTATTTCCGAAATGGAAGCAATTAAATTTGTTACTACCAACCTTCAAGAAATCTTTGGCTTAGATGACCCTCAGGATCTGCAAACTAATGGCCAAGATTTTGTCGTGTGGTCAGGAAGCCCAATGGATATGCAAAGTAGACCTGTATTTACTTATACGAAGGATAAGGGTATCAGCTATCTTGTATAGTCCAATTTTGTTTAATAAAACCAATCATTTGCTTAAATATATATTCGATATGACATTCACGTTTCAAATAGGGATTGACTACTTTTTTTTAATAGACTTAACAGGTGCGATAACTTGTATTTTAATAGCTGGTAGTGTCATTAAGATGTTCCATATGAAGTTTAAAAACATGTGAACCAAGTTAAATTTCATACATAAACACATCAAGAATCCAGCCCACATTAATTAAAGTTTGCATTATAGTAATTTACAAGCGTTCAAGTAAATCTTTTCTAGCTATTATGGCAATACCCGTCACTCGAATTCACATGCATGTGTATTATACTTACTAGAGTTTAAACTTTTGATTACATTGATTATTTTTCCAAAATCTTGTACACATAGCTAGCTTTGATCATCATAATTTTTACAAGTGATAGACAAAATCCTTTTCAATGATCTTCTTGTTTTCATCACTATAAACATCGTGAAATATATTTCTTCTCTTTAAACTTGCTTCTAATCCATTCAACGATCTAGTGACTAAGGTTTTAAGGACTTTCTTCTAGATTATTTTGAATACCTTCAGGTAGGATTAGCTAGTTTGGCCTGTACAAATATCTTGGATAGATGCCTTGAGTTTATTTTGATCTGCTTACTACCGTTCAGGGGTAGCTAATAATTATTACTGGAAAATGTAAACCTGTTTTATCAAAACTTTAAACATTTAACCCACTCAATTATTACACAAAGTACAGCCTGATACCGAGCAACTTTGTTAGGTTTGGCTTTCAGTCAACCCAACTCTTTGTAGATGATTTTAATTTAAAGTGACAATGCTTTTATCACCCCTATTGATCATAAGACATTGTTGAACTCAGTTTAAGCTACTCAAATATTGTGACCTATTCTGACAGTTTAAGTCAATAAGCGACTTGACTGGATCGTCTAAATTTGAGTTAAAGTCTTATATACATAATTTAATAACCTTTCTTAGCTTTGTGTTGTTTGTTGCCGTGTGGAACCGTTCCAGAAGTTTCGATAAGATGAGAGGCATTCAAGACAGGGATTGAAAAGAAAGATGTCATGCTTTAATGAAGCAACGATATATTTATAATACCCTTTAAACCAAAACTAACTCAACGCTTTTAAAGCATAGTTAGAATGCCTTTAAATGAATCTCTAAATCACAAATTTCACAGTGAGGTACGCCAAATAAAGTCCTTTATATCAGTGTTTGGATGTATCATCGAAATAAAAAGCATCGTGTAACTACTATAATTCTACGGGATACACTAGCAAAGCTACAATGGATATTCGATTTAAAATTAATACATCGTGTTGTGCCTATCTTCAATTTGACTGTTTTAACTCAAAACTAGGATTATCTTTGAAAAATACCTTCTATTCTTGTCCATTGATAAACTATGATGCAAATGAAAAAAAAAAGTTAAGACTTTTCGGAATACACATTGGAGATCGCTTAAGAGATCATGTGGTGATATGACAAAAGAGCAACATCTGATTTTAGTGCTGTGTTTTCCCGTAGATATAGCTGCACAAGAAGGGAGTAGTACAGCTACTTTTTTTTTCCGCTGGTAATATTAAGATTATCCCAGCACCAGATTATTCCGTGTGCGTCTTTTTGGAATACATAAAATAATAAGTGGTTGATGGGAGAAACCTGTCATGGTTCAAACTCCGTGATGTTTGTTTGTAGACATTCTAGTGCACTGATAAGACGCGAAAGTTTCGACGTCATTTTTTAAAGATGTCTCCATGTGAAATGAACGGATGTTGTGTGACAATAGAAAAATTATGTTTTGTAATAAGTGAAGAATAAGTGAAGAAACTTCTTTTTTTAAATTTATGGGGTGAAATCTTATTTCATATTTTTTTTGTAAGGAGTCTGCTGTTTGTTTTACATTGTAACAAAGATCGAGTTTTACTACCTTTTTTCTTCTGTTATTTTTTTTTTTTTGGTATAACCAGTGTTTGTACCACGAATAGCTCGGCCTACACATTAAACTTTGGAGCTATTATGAACTAGCATCTTTTTCTCTTTCTTTTTAACTAAAAATTCAAAAATGTTTCCAAGTGAAGGTTACTTTTACGTCAAATCTCAAAAGAACGGCTTATTTGTCAGCGTAGATGGCGAAGATGAGGTAATTCGTAATTAGACAAATAGGAAGATTGTGGCCAACTAACACTTTTACTCGAATAAAAATAAAAAAGGCTGGTAGTAAGCTTGTCACTGGACCCAAGGTAAAAAAAAAAAAAAAAAAAAAAAAAAAAAAAAATTGAAATATGATGGGGTTGCTTTTTTGTGAGACTTACAAAGTATATTTTTAGGGTGATGACGATTCTCAGGTAATATTGAAAAAGGGGGCTGAATAGAAAGGATAATATACTCAAGAAAGTATACAGTTGTGGAGTTATGAAAATGGATATTTGGTTTCTAAGCAAACTGCAATGGGCAAGTATTAGTAAAATGAAATAAACCTTATTCGACATATCTAACATAAAATGAACATAGTGATGGATATTGAAGGAGGTAAACAAATGTGGATCATCACATGCTTTTTTTTTTATGTGGTTTCTTATATGTAACTGTAGGTGATTTAAAGTCTGACAAGAGAGTATTGCAATTTAACCGCAAGAAAACAATGTAAGAAAAATTCTGGTGTGAAATTTTAATAATATATTATTCACACATATGTTCGTGATAGGACACATAACCAAAGATGGGGAATTCGTGACGGATTTGTATATGTTGTAGCTGACCCAAGACTTGTTTTGGACACTCAGGTTTGTCATAAATTAATAAGGCAGTAATAACTTCAAGCTAAACAGTCTCATTTCTGCAGGAGGATGAGGGCTCATATATTACTGTAGCCGTAAAGAAGTCAGAAGAAAATGATCTTCAACAATGGTATCTTGAGCCTTACGAAGGCGACTGTTAAATGTTGGAAAAAATAATATTCCCAAGTACCATCTTTTTTTATTTTACCCGCCAGTTCCCCTCGTCCAATTAAAAAAAGAATTTAAATAAAAAAAAAAAAGAATAGCGTTTTTCCTTCCCCTTTTTTCTTCTTCTTCTCTCTCTCTCTCTCTTTGTCTCTTTCTTACACATATTTAAAAGTACACTTTAGATAATACAAATGAGTCAACGTCAATCAGTTCCCCTCACTGAACTTCGCCATGGGAACCAACAACAAATGGAGGCTGTCAAAGAGCTCGAACAACTATTTTGTCTTGATAAACCAACCTTATTGAAAGTAGTCGATGCTTTTCGAAATGAACTAATCGCAGGATTAGCTGACGACAGATCAAGTGATCTCAACATGATTCCTACCTATGTCACAGGTATAGAAGCTACTTATTGAATTTTGAACTATCTTTTTTTAAATTATTATTTAAAAAATTAAGGTTATCCCACTGGAGACGAAAAAGGTACCTATCTTGCATTAGAAATTGCAGGTATGGACATTTATGCCTGTCAAGTTAAATTAAAAGGAGACAATGGAAAATTGGCCATTAATCAATACCAGTATAAAATACCGCAAGACTTAGCCAGCGGTGATGATTTTGCCGTATTGATTGACTATGTAGTTGAATGTATATCAGATTTTCTAATGAGAGTCGGAACTCAAGAATTATTTATTTATCCCATGGCTGTTTCTTTCGGTTTCGCCATTAAACAAACAAGATTGGATACCGGTCGTATCCTGTCCTTGGGGTACGGCTTTAGTTATCCAAATGGCGTCGGTGTCGATATTGTCGAATTAATGCATGAACGTATAAGATTAAAAGGCTTACCTATCAAAATTGTTGCCACTGCTAATGGTAAAAAAAAAAAAGAAAAAAAGAAAAAAAAAAAGCTTACATGAAATAGGAATTAATGTACCAAAATAGATTCCGTGTGTACCCTACTCGCTCATGCATATCAACATCCATCAACTCGTTTAGGTATCGTTCACAGTCTGGGAACCAATTGTGCTTATTATGAACCAGTAAAGAACGTGACAAAATTAAAAGACACCAGTGTCACAAGAGATGTCGATATGATTATGAATACTGAATGGTGTAATTTTGGATCATCACGACGCACATTACCTTGTACATGGTTTGACAGAAAGCTGGCTAGAGAATCCATTAATCCACAATTTCATGTGTTTGAAAAAATGACAACAGGCATATTTTTGGGTGAACTGGTACGAAATATCTTAATATACCTTGTCGACAGAGATATTTTATTTTGCGGCGAATCGTCAGAAACCTTAAATACCGCTCATAGTTTCGATACAAGTTACATGTATGTCTGTGAAGCGGACGATTCTGATACGCTGGAAGACACTCGTATAGTATTAGAAGATATGTTGGACCTATCAAAGACAACTATTGGTGATCGTGAGGTAGTAAAAAAAGTGTGTGAATTAATTGGGACAAGAGCTGCTGTGTTAGTGGGCACTTCAATCGCTGCTATTGTTCAACATATGATGGCATCTACTGGTATTGGTATGACTGATGAAGGTTATGCCATTTGTAAGTATACTCTATCGTACATTTAATTCATGCTAAAACTACTATTCCCAGCTATAAGTGGAAGTATATATGAAGACTACCCATCGTTTCACCCTCGTGTTTGCAAGACAATTAAAGATCTTATCCCAGATCATATCGCTGTTAAACTTTCGGTCGGAGTAGTTAAGCATTCTCGTATTGTAGGTGCTGCTATTGTTGCCATGATGGCTGAAAAGATTGCAGCAACAACTGCCACTCAATCATAGTCATAAGTGTCCTTTGAACTAAAAAAAAAAAAAAATATATATAACAAATATCCCCCAACCTCCCCTCTCTGTTTAATATTTAGTTTGTTTTTTCAGAACTTACCTTCAAAAATGAATGCCCATAGTCCTTAAATGGTGCAACTCGGAATTTCTTGGCTGTACTCAACTGGCCTGATCCACTTACGGAAACCCCTGTTTAAATAAACTGATTCACATCGACCTTCTTTTTTTATTTTTTTTAAAAAGAAAGTAACAATTTTAATCCGATTACCGTAAAGATCCTCAGATAGCTGGCCCTCTTAGTAAATATGAGTTTAAATCACTGCAAACAGTGTTTTGGCTTGATCCTGTGTAACTTTTCCTACTGATTCTATGAAGGAATGGACACCTTACATGCGTGTGAAAATATGTCACCTGTACTCTGGGACTTTTTAGAATTCTATCTAGACAATGGTCCACTGAAAAAATGGTGAATAATTCCCAGATAAAATCTAGGACGAATCAAACAGGAAGCTGAAAAACAAAAGCTATGAAACGTTATCTGCTTTATCTTTAGCCACGGATCTTTCTTCCAAAAGACAACCAAAAATAAGAAACAGCAAAGCTTGACAAAAAAAAAATCAACCGTTTTTTTTTTTTTTTTTTTTTTTTTTTTTTTTTTTTTTTTTTTATATATGAATATATCAGGTCTTTGCAATAAATGCTTTTTCCCTGCGTATAAAAAACTTAAAAGTATATACGTAATATGGGCACTTACTGACATGTTGGTTTCACAATACTTGACAGTTGTATTGTTTAATAATCTCTTTCTATTCTCAGTATGTGGATGTTTACAACAATAGGACGGTACGCTTTTGATGGGGACAAATCCAACCAATAAAACTTCGAAAACAGCGTAACAGAATTTTACAGAACAGTATATATTTAAGTTAATAAGACATGTACGACTGTACTTCATAAAAAAGCCCTATCTTCTACACAGGTTTATCTTTACCTCCCTCAAAAATTAAACACCAGTTGTTACCTCTTGTGTGCTAAATATTGCCTCTGATCAACCAAGTCCTCCGTATATTATTTAAGATATCTGTAAAAGAACAATGATGCCGCAAAAAATTGTGCACTGCTCAGTAATATTGGTATATTGGTCGTAGATTTTTTATTTATATAAAAAAAAAAAAAAAAAAAAAAAAAATAGAACACCTTTCTCTTTGTATTTTCATGGACAGAAAAGAAGTACACAAAAATATGGGATTATTAAAGAGATCGCAGGCTTCCCTTTGTTATTGGTGGAGTTACTGTGATACTGTATTAGAGGGCTTTTATGACACTCTTATCCCAAATAAAAGTGCCCTCATCATTTGCAGGTTCATCTCCATTTCCTGCTATCCCTCCCTCTAGAATATATTAACCTTTTTTCTATCAAATAGAGCCATATCGCTTTTACTTACTTATATAACTGCTATACTTGGTCTTTACAAACATCTCAATTTTGACGATGAATCGACTGAAGATTTTCTCGCTATTGTTGCACACATGTTTACTAAAAAGCTCG
The DNA here is from genome assembly GCF_025094135.1 of Mucor mucedo. Classification (NCBI taxonomy): domain Eukaryota; kingdom Fungi; phylum Mucoromycota; class Mucoromycetes; order Mucorales; family Mucoraceae; genus Mucor; species Mucor mucedo. Next base: position 77,429 of record NW_026252426.1, on the reverse strand, counting down.
GCAGTTTATACTTGGCCGCTTTCGACTTGTTTGATATGTAAGTTTACAATTTATCTATATTACGCACACAATAAGCTAGCAAAAGAAACGTTTCTAAAAATGATGGTACAGCTTTAATGAATCAATATGGCTTCCTATTTATCATACTATAGACAATGCTATTGAAACATGTCTTGGGTACTGGTTCCCTCACAAAAATATCGTATGCTACCAACATACCTCTATGCCTGATCAGTCTGATTTTTTTCTTGATAAGTTAGCCAGGCTGTTACATCTGAAAGCGGAAAGCAAAAGAATAGAAGAGATCAGATGCATCGATATTGGCTCTACCAACCAAAAAGACTATTCCAGTACTCTATGTAACGTAGTTAAAACAAGCTTTCTTCTATCTTTGTAAAAAAAAACATTAATACAGTCTTCTATAAGGTCTTTTTGTAGTCTTGTATCTTTTCGCTGTCATTTTTTTGCGTTTCAAGATCAATCAACTTTCAAAGGCTTTAGATAAATATAATGATACATTGAAAAATAAGCAAGTTAAAAATATAAATGTGCCGCAAGAAAATAAATCGCTTTTAAGGCGTAAACCTCCCAAAAGGCGATCTAAAGAGGTTGTTCCTCCTCAAAACGAAACTTTTCTACAAAAAGAAGCAGTCCAACAAGAAGCCGCCCAACAAGAAGACACCCAACAAGAAGCCACTCTACAGGAAGAAATTTCCTCACTACAAGAAGCTAGTCAGGCGAAAGAACGTATACAGCCAAAAGAGACTATTATGTTGCATAAAGACAATATCGAGTCCAAGGAAGACCTTCCAAATGAAAAGATCCCTTTATCTGAGCAAAATAATCAGTTGGAAACAGATGATAGAAAGGAAGAAGGTCCTTTATCTGAAGAGAGTAACGATACTAAACAGGAGGAAAATGCTCTACTTGGCAAAAGTATGGATGTTCAACGTCCAGAAGATGATTTACGCATAGAAAATACAGGTTCTCAAAGTAATGATATATCACCTGAAGAAAGTGTTGATACAAAAATAGAGGAAAATACTGCAACAGAAGAAATTACCCATGGCGTTTCACAAAAGGACGATGCTTTAGCGGAAAATGTTGTGAACGCCCCACACGAGGAAGCTACTGAGCGTAATAAAGATGGTGATCGTATATATAAATCGATTATGATGACTGATAAACAAGACACCGAATATTGTATCAAAGTTCGCGACAAGTATAAAATGTATCTACCAACAGAAAAGAACAAAATACTAAAAACTGAACATCACAAGGATGCCAAGGGCGACAACCGAGCTGGTCCTTCACGACATCTTCCGCAAAAATGTAACGATTTACATGAGCTTTTTATTAAACAACTGCCAGGAAAAAAAGGCAATACCACTATCCTATCGAAAAAACCGTTTGGAAGCCCTACTACGACGAGACAGGAACTAAAAGAGAAAGAGCCTGATCAAGCGGGTCCTTCGCAAAGCCGGTTACCAGAACTTACTAGGTTGCAGGAGTTTGTTAAAGATCAAATGGCCCAAACTAACCTTTTCAACATTCAACCATTTGGGGAGACATGGCGTCAGGAGAGAGCTATTAAAGAAATCCTTAGCAGTGCTCTAGCGAGTAAACAAATGCAAGGATTTGTCGACACTGAAATAATGTTGCAACCTGAAGAGACACCAGAAAGCAAAAAGTAAGATCAGCAATTGTCAGTTCAATAAAATATTAGCTTAGCAAAACATATGAACCATTTCTGTTTATTTCTATTTTCGGGGGAAGCGGTGGGGAGGGGAGGCAAAGCTTTTATGGATTTAAAATATTTATCGGTACCGTAAATTGATGTATTCATAGATAAATTTTTCTGGTACCATTGATGAAAATCATATATAATAAGCACATGGGAAAAGACTAATAAGAAACGAAAAGTTTGAATAGTCTACAATAGGACAGAAAGAGCATTTATGAGATAGTTAAACATTTAATTTAGAGGTACAAAAGGTGAAAAAAGACATTTTAATCCAGATCCTCACCAGAGGATTTTGCATTGCCAGCGCCCAATTGGAGCAAAGGATTAGCACCACTACCACTTCCTCCGCCAAACAGATTGGCCATCATATCTGCCATCATATTACCCTGCTTTCTTGGTTTCGCGATGTTGAAAAAGTTGAGGCCAATATCTTCAATTAATTCAACAAAATTAGGTTCAGATCCATAGAGTCCTTCGTATTTTGATTTAAGTTCCTTAAATAAATCAGCTCCGTTTCTTTGAACTGTTAATAATAACATTTGGGTGAAGTTCATCCATGGATCGGCGTAGATTTGAATAGCAGTTGGTTCATCAGCTGGTGCACGTCGAACTTGAGATTCTCCTGCAATAGGTTGCTTTCCTGATGAAATAAAATTCTTATATGCCAATGTAGCAAGAAGGATATCTTTTGAGGCCAAATATCTGTCATTTTACTTTTAGTATGTCGTGCTATTTTAAATCCACGCTTCTGACTTACTGGAGTACGACACGGGCAAGGTAAATACCCTTATATTGAGCATTTTCTTCTGTTGCCCATTCGTATGCTAGTTTACCAATTACTTCTGCACTGTGGCTCGTTCCTAAAAGCAGATGATCTTCTGCCATGCTGTACTTTTTCTCTAATAAAACCAGACATTGTCAATGATCAAACCGTTACGTTCCTTTCCTCTTAATTAAAGCTTACCGTTGTAAAGCAATGTTCCAACATAATCGTGCAACTCGGGATCTCCCTCAGGGTACTCGCCGTTAGACTTAGTCCATCTAAATAGAGTAATTATATTTAATAACTAGGAACTATGCAAAGATAACGAGGACTATACCTGAAAGCGTTACTAATATAAGCTTTGCGGCTAACCTCTGTGGATGGGAAAAGACTGAGAATTTCAACAACACGGTCTAAGACACAAACAAATTAGACCTTTTTTTTTTTGTTCGACTCACACAAACAAACATTATTTCAACAAACCTAAGGAAGTCTCATCTACAGGCACGTTGGCGAGTTTATAAGTATCAATCATGTAGTTGGCTAAATCGGAACCAGAGCCAAATTGTTTGTGTTGCAATAATAAGACAGCTCCATCATGGAGTAAACGGATGGTATCTTGATACTTTTGTTGTTTGTTGAGTCTGCATGTATATACGGTTAGTTTTGTTTTTAACGCGCTTTAATCATGATTTTACCTTCTTGCGACAGTTCGGTACATTTGCTGAGCTTCATAGTAGTTACCAGCATTTACTGATTCTCTCAATTTTTGAAGCGTCTTTTCAGTTCCTCTACTCGAAGCCATTGTTCTAGATATTTTGCGTTTACAAAAGGATAAAGGGGTTTTTTTTTGTTTTTGTTTTTCTTTGAGCACAAAAAAAGTTACCGATTGATTGGCTATTAAATGACGTCTCGTTTTTTTTTAATTGTCAGTTGAGTTTTTGATGGATCTAAACTTACTGTTTAGACATATTTTTTACCAATTGTGAAATTAATATCTGAACTAAATCGGAAACATAAATACAATTAAATCCCTCCTTTTAGTTTTAGAATTATATTTCCTTTTTCCATCTTTTACTTCATCTTTTTTCTGTATCATGCCTACTATATTAACACGAACATTTGCTTTATTAAATAACATCAAGCCTCCAACTATAGAGGAAGATAGTACATCCAGTCATATCTTGGACATATCAAACATTCAAAAATACACATCTACTCCAGATATATCTATATGGAAAGCAGCGGAACAAGGCAACTTAGCTGCTCTCTTATACTACGTTCAGAACTCCAGTGTAGATCCCACAACGCTTTTGAATACCCGAGATCCAGACACAGATTGCACTCTACTTCATTTAGTTGTTTCAAATAGCGCCATTGATACCTTACCTATTTTAAAGTTATTGTTAAACAATGGCGCTGATGCCACTGCTCGTAACGTATATAACGTTCAAGCCATTCATATGGTATCCTTACATTGTCCTCATCCTTTGGAGCCCATTAAGCTCTTATTGAATCATAAAGTTAGTCCTAACGCCCGGGATGGCGATGGATGGACTCCTCTTCATTATGCTGCTAGATTTTGTCAGCCACCGGATGAAATATTAAAGTTGTTGATATCCAGAGGTGCTGATGTTAATTTGACTGACGCTGGTCATAAGTCACCCCTTTTCGGTCTTCTAGCAAATGGTGATTTGACAACGGCTTTGGATTATCTTATTCATACAGCAAAAGCAGATGTCAGTATCCGTGGAGACTTTTTGGACCAAGCCAGTAGAAAAACAAAGCCAGGGACTATTATTTTACAGGCAGCCAAGTATGGACGTATTGATTGTTTATCCATGCTCATTCAAAGTACAGTAGCCATGAACCAATTTCGTAGAGTCATTGATCGCGACGAATTGGATCACGCTAATTATCTAGTCAAGGATCAGCAGTCAAGATTACGTAAAAGCGATGGCACGGATACTCACATCCAAAAATTGGATTTGATATTGTCTCTTTTACAGGAACTGGAAGATACTTTAGAAAGGGATCCATTATCATTATTAAACATAAGAAAGCTTAATGTGACATCTACAATGACGATAGAGCCATCAAAAGACGGTCAGAAGATTCAGCGAAGACATACACTCATGGTGATGATAGATTCTATGCGCAAAAAAAAAAGTTCGAATACTGGTCAAAATGCCCCAACGGTACAAAGAAAGACATCCAACACTAGTAAGCTACTCAGAAAGATGAGCCGAATCATACGAAGAACGAAAAGCGAAAATAATACTGCTACTAGCAACGCCACTGTTATCAACAACATAAACGAGAACAAGTCTACTGGTCCCAGTCGATAAATTATATTTACATTACATCTTATTTAATAAACGCGTTATTTTATTAAGCTACTATGATAAAAAAAAATATGTCTTTCCTGCAAGCAAGTACTTTGTTTTCATTTTTTAGATAGACTCAACTCCCAAGCATTATCTCCTTTTTTGACCCAAGAAAGACTTTCCAAACCCCTTTCTATGTCTCGCACAGAGTAAATTCACTGTTTGCTTGCTACTGTTGAAAAATTTCTTCTGCAATTGACTTTATATGATTCATCACCTTCTTGGGTCTTACGAAAGCCTATTTTTTGTTGTGAATCCGCCATCGGGGAAAGTAGTTCTCTGATGGTGGATGTTCCATAGCCTGAACCAAGCGGATAAATCCCTCTTAACTGTACTATCAATTTACCAGAATACAGATCTAAATGTCGAAATATTTCATATGCAATAATTTCCCATCATAAAAAAAAAAAATTACCTTTCCGCCAGTCCACAAAGTTGCTCCTTACTTTTCAAACTTAGCAGAACGGGACAAAGTGCGTCTTGTGGGTCCATGTATATTGCGTCAGAATGTATCAATCGTTTATTTAATCAGAAAACCGTGTAAACGAGTTTTTTTTTATTTATATATAAACTGATAAACAAGAGCTGGCTTATGTCAGGATAATTTAATAACTGTCTATTTAATCATATATATGTTCCTACGTCTGTGTAGTTGACCTTCCTGTAATGTTGGACCAGAAACTTGATTAGATGTCGGTTGTTGTGCCACATTTTGAGGTTCAGGCGAACTGATGCGAGGGTGTTTATTTTGGAACGGATTTTCCTCTATTATTCGTTTTGTTATGGAAAACAATATCCGAGTGTTATCAAGCTCTCGATTTGCCAATGTTCTATTGGGATCCGCAGTGATTCACTAAAAGTAGTACCACTACAATTAATAAGGGGTTATTTTCAGTGAGAATGCCTCCCCACGTAATCCATAACTTTGGATAACCTCCAAATCATGAAAGTCTAAAAGTTTGGAGTACAATGCCTTTTTGCTACGCACAGCCTGTGAGTTCCAAAAAAAAAAAAAAAGACTCAAGAACCCTGCTTAGGATGTCGCTCTCCTATAGCAAATACTATCCGCAGCTGCAATACCGCAATAATATCTTTTTTCGATTTAACGTCTTTTGAAAGGAACAAGAGTCACTACTAAACAAACCTTTTTTACTTTATCGGTTACTTTCATACGATAGAAGAAGTATGTTAATAAAAAAAAACGGGGAAGAATAAAGTGTGTGAACCAGTTTTATTTATAGGCTGATAAACAAGAGCTCATGTCAGAATGATTTGATTGCTTGTTTCATCATCCAAGTAAAAATGAAATGATTGAAAAATCTTTGTGTGACAGAACAGTGAAGAAAAAATGTAGAAGCGTGACACAACATTTAAAGACAGATACCATCGTGCCGTGCTACGTAAACACGTGACACACTATTATAATATCATTATAGCTTTATGTTAATAAATCATCTGCCCTTTTATCTCTTATAAAATAATAACTAAACTTCGCTAGTTTTGAAATTGGCTTCAAGACCCCATTCCATAAATCTCAAGGCTGTACTTGCGAAAATTTTGTTGAGTATAATGTAGCAATCATAAATTGCAAAGATCCCTGATTTATGTTGCCCATTATTTATGCAAAAACAGTACTTTTGCTTCCTCAAAATTCTTATCATCCGAGAAAAAAAAAGCAGTGATTTATACTTAGAAATGGAACGTCAACCAACAATCATGCTTGATCCCACTTTCTTAAAGTTGACGGGAAAAAGAGCACTTTCACATTATTCCAAAGTCTCTAGGTTCATCTTATCAAATCATCAACGATCCTATATATCTTGCATCTGATATAATTCTTCTCAACGAAACTTGAATATTATCAACCGGTAACGTTATCATACCAGGACTTAAATTGGCGTCGTCTTTAGATTGTACAAGCATTACACGTAAACTTTTAGGTCGTTGCTGTCAAGTCTCTAATTATGTAATTTGTGGGTTATTGTTGATGAGTCCTCTGGGCTATTCACCGTTCGATAGTCCATTCTAATGTAGAAATCAACGCACCTTAAAAGATTCGTCAAGCACATAAAGTACCCCGTGTCCATCCGCCCCAACCCCAAAATATTGAATGCACCATGGAAGACATTAAAGCAAACTTTCCAAGACAAAAAGAAATACTGTCGGAAAGTTACCGCATTCGCTTTAAACAATTTGAACAATATGCTTCCAAACATTAATGCAATAAAGATAAACATTATATACAACCCTCCCCCCCACATTTAATATCTCGTCACATCGCCTTTCGCTTCTATCACTGCCCTACATCTATTCGGCATACTTCCGTAAAGTGCCTGAACAAATTCAGCACTCAATTCCTCCCATGTCGCTATAAGCTGCTGCTTTAAAGTTTTGACATCATGGATTTGTGGCTGCTTGGGCTTCAGTCTGCGAGAGAGCTCAGCCCAAACATGCTCAATAGGATTTCAATCCGGACTTTGAGCTGGTCAGCTTTCCATCAAACTCATCGCGTGGGTCTCCTTCCACCACTAGGCGTAGCCTCCCATATGGCACGGAGCATTATCCTCCTGGTATGTATAGAATTACACTTCCCCTATTGCATGCGTATGTAACTTATTTTAAAGACCCACTTCATCCAAAATACCAACCTGCTTAAGCTTGATCTTTAAAAATGAACGATTGGGAATGAACCAAATAAATATTGTCTTCTTTTTTTTTAGCCTAATTTCCATAAATATGTGAGCGCATTTTATCATTGTTTCTTTTGTTACTGCTGTCATCACCCTTCGCCTATAAACGTGCCAATTTTATTACGTTCTGTCATTCATTTAAATGAAATACTGTAAAAAAAAAAAAGTTTGGCATTACACTTTTGAGGATTTTGGTAAATGGTTGAACCTTGGGGATTATGGAACTGGCACCAAAGTGTATGGTAGCCCAAAAGAAAGCCAATCATCTTAAGAAATAAATTGATTCGCTTTGCACAATAAAATAACAAGCATCTTTAATTGCTTTGCACATTTTAAGGTAAACAAGTTTTTTGCCTGCTTTCCTGTAAATTTGCTTATTATTAATGTAAAGTTATATTGGATGAATGGTATCTTAAGAATAAACGCCTTTTCAGAAATCGGTTTTTACGAAGGTAAAGAACTCATTTATGTCTTAAAAATACATGCATAACACATTAGATTTGCCAGATTTTTTTTTTTTTTTTTTTTTTTGAAACAGAATTAAAAATATATGTGTTTAAAGTTTAATAGCACATGGAGCTAAAAGAAAAAAAATGTCTTACGAACCCATCCTTAGGTTGTGTCAAACCCCTTCCTCAGCATCTAATGAAACATACTACTTTTCATAAAAAAATAATTTATAACGGGCATTTATTCTTTTTTTTTTTTTCTATTGCAAAGAAAAAAATTATGAAAAAATCGAACAGCAGCAAATGCTGCGGATGTATATCAAAACATTTTTTTACATGCGTAGTCATTTTATTTTTGATTGTAAAGATGGAAGTATATACCTGATCTTTAAGCATGCATTAATTATCTTTTTTTAGGTGATCGGTCCAGTCTTGATCGCAGTCGACCTCACTTTTTTAACAGGTAACAGAACAACCTCTGTTTTTTTATTAGGATGGCCTATTGATACCTTTTTTTTTGCATAATAGAATGGATTAATAGTTTAAGAATGGGCGATTTCTATACATATCTTACTTTTATTGGTATTGTGAGTGTGTGGAGTATATATGGCCTCATAACAACAGTCATGGTAACTATGAATTATGATATGCGCTATTACACCAAAAAAAATCTTGACAAAATCCAAAATGGTTTTAGAAATCAGCTAGTGGAATAACTGTCTACATGGTGGGCTTGATTTTTATAACAGTGATTCACTTTATCATTGGATTCATCCATATCATGTTATTATTCACAACATATCGTCCTATACTATTAGACTCTTGTCTTCAACGTCAACCCACACGGTTATTTTGGTGGTCGTTAGGGTATGATGACAACGAGGAAATAAAAAAGATTTATATGGCTTGTTCTACGCAATGGATCAGCTTTGCGACCGAAAGATTTGTATCCTGGATTGTGTATAGTTTTATCTCTGTAAGTGTGAAAGAGAAAGGCCTCTGTTTACAACATGATGACTGATCTTTCTTTTATAGTTTCTTTGCTTGTACTTCGTTGTGAGATATCAGCGATACATTACACATCAACGAAACAAGGCACAAGGTGTTGTGACAGGAGCTACAGATGGTGACTGGTCTGATGACGGAGATGACTATAGTACTTTTGTAGAAAAGAAAAAGCAAGATGGATCCACTGACAAAGTAACTTATTACCATGAAGAGTTCCCCACGACAAAATCCGAAGACAGCGAACTCTCGGCCAATATGCATCAACAACGACAAAAGCTATTTGACGTCATTGCCAAAAGAAAGAGAGCCAGAAGCAGTCTGAACCGTAGACCCACTATTGGTAATCCAAGTGAAGAAACTGTCAATGTTGTCCATCCATTGGATTTGGCTCAGGATTTGGATGATTATGAACCACCACCAATGCCACCAGCGGAAGACACAAGTGAATCTTGGAATCGATACAATGACGAGCTTTTGAAAGAAGAACAGGAAGCGTTGGAGCGTCAAAAGAGAGTCGATTCACTCTCTACTGAACGATTGGAATATGAAATGTACCGATCTCATGGATCCAAAAGCCGAGAGAGTAGTATAAGTGAAACTGTTCGACAGGATGCATCCAGAAGAAAGCGACCTTCTACGGCTCGATGGTCAGCATGCTTTACGGAAACAGGTATGGGCACACACCCAATGTCACATATGCGAGAGGAATTTCATCCGGATGAAAAGCAGTATAATCCAGATGAAGGACAAGATGAGGAACAAGGCGAGCATCGACCAGATCAGTATCAACAAGATGAGTCTGGTCATGAAGGACCCAAGGTGACGTATTTTGATCAGACACTGGGAGAAAGTATGGAGCATGGCGTATCAGATTCTAAAGTTGTTGGAGAACAAGGCAAGAGTGAATTTATGGAGGAAGATAATTACGAAGATTACCAGCAGGAAGAGCATCTACCGGAAGATGCTAGTCCAACGCAATCGTTTCTTATGAAACCCGGTAAAGAAGAAACGATGTAGATATGATTCTGTTTTGAGCTTTTATTTTACAAGAATATAATTAATAAATAAGTTTGAAGAGGAAATTTACTAGAAATTGTTCTTCATTTCTCTTAAAGTATGCAATACTTCAACAGGGTCACTCTTTCCAGCCATGATTTGTAAAGCGTGTTCGTTCACTCTTAGGAATGGGTTAAACATTTTTTCTTGTCCAATTGTAGATGGCACTGTAATCATTTTGTCTTGACACCAGTTCCATTTCGCAATCAATGCTTCATTGTGAGGATCAACCGACAATGCAAACTTTCTCGATACGATATATTTAATTAACAAAAAAAAAAACAAGATATAATAACAGGTTATTTTACCTTTAAATTGTTCTTTGTATATTCGTGTCCACAATAAACCCAGGTCTCATCCGGTAATTTTGTCAGGATATGAAACAAAATCCTATACATGTCACGAGCATCGCCTTCAAAAAATTTGCCGACACCACCCACAAACAAAGTACTGTTATAAATAAAAAAGGGTCAGTGTGAATGTAAACAAGTAAGATATTCCATAACTTTACTCTCCCGTAAACACGGCCTTTTCGCCTGTGGCAGGATCCACGACATAATAACATACATGACCTTTTGTGTGACAAGGAGTATGTAATGGAGTGATATCCAAAGAGCCCAATTTGAATTCTTCGTGGTCTTTACATACATAGTTGATCTCAGGAATACGAGCATCTGCACCATAAACAGCTAAGCCAGGTTTCTTTGCTATATACATGTAAGTTGTGCTACTCGAATCCTAATAATTCATTTTTTCGATTACGTTTTTCTTACCCACAAGTTCTATATTACCACCAGCATGATCCCAATGATGGTGTGTGGTGAATACACTAGAAAAATTGGTCTTAACGAAAAAGAAACCCTAAATTTCTTGTTTATTTGTTCTTTTACCTTGATAATTTAGCACCAGTTTGACTAATCACATTTAAAATCTTTATGGGTTCAACGGGGTCGATCACGGCAGCCTCTTTTGTCTTTTCGTCAATAAGAATGTAAGAATAGTTATCATCAAGAACACTGATAGGAATAATCTTCATCTTTAGAAAAGCTTAAAAAAAGTGGTAAAACGGAAAAAGGGAGAAATCCTTCTGAAGAGAAGCACAATACTTCTTTATATATTAAAAATCCGACAAAAACCTCAATTATTTTTATTTTCCTGTTTTTTTAAAAAAAAAATAAAAATAAAAAATCTATTCCTCATGAGTTCCAACACGAGCCTATACATAAAACAAATAACCCGTCCATTAATATATGTATACACACGTATCCAATTATTTTTTTAAAACAGCATTCATCTACTTACAGCGCGACGACGAATATCTCCTTCACGTTCGCCAAACTCTTCAGACAAACCATTGTAAGGGTAAGTGCGTTGAACCTAAAAAAAAATCATGGATTGAAATTGCGTGAGATGTCTGTACCTTAAAAAAACACATATGCAATACTTACGACGGGTCTTTCGGGATAGAATTTGTAAACGACAGTAGCAAAAGTAGCCATGATAGTGGCGAAAAGTGCTAATTGACTGGCGGCCTTAATAGGGCTATAATGGTGGAGATCGGGAGCCCAGACACCATAAAGTTCATCTTCTTCATGAACCTAATTTAATAAAACAAGTGTCAATTATCTCACAAAAGTGTCGTTTCTAATTGTTCCTAAATCTTTTTTTTTTACAGTTTCACCAAAGTTACGCTTATCTTGAGGATCGTCCCAACCGAAAGGACCTCTAGTTTGGGTACTGAAACGAGGCAAGTTAGGATAATCACCGATTTGGGGATCTTGAACAACTTCACCAGTGTTCAAGGTGGATTGAGGACGGACGGAGGTCATGGCGATAGGTTGACGGGTAACGTTCATCATGTGACGCATGTTCAATGCACGTTGTGTTGCTGCACGGAAGGCCATTTTTATATAATTCGAATTAAATATATTCCAGTAGTGTGAGAGTGGGGTGTTTGAGTTTAAGGCCTTTCGGGTGCAACTACAAAAAAATTGTCTGGGATTGTTTGTTTGCCCCGCAATACCATCCCTTACTTAAAAAGCAAAGTCACGTTATTTATGACATCACAATATGGGTTTTTTGCATTGATTCTTGCACTTTTACTGCTGCACACTTCAAAGGTTTATTCTATTTAAGTTTACCTACAATAATTTCAAACGTTAGTAGATTGATTTAAACGGAAGGATGGTTAACAATCACGAAAGAGTACACAAAGGGTAAGACTGTCAACATAAACGACTGTCATGAAATAAAGAGCCGACAAATGCTCCAATTGTCTCTAAGGAGTTAAATCTTTTTCAAATAACGATTCCATAGCGGTGCCATCCCAGAGGTAACACCATATGCTTATCACTATCCGAAGCAGCCCATATACACCCCTATGATCCTTAAGAAACTGTTAGAGATTCCTTGCTTTGTAAGAGTAAATAAACAAACAAGACGTCATATTATGTGAGTGACTTTTTTTTAGGCCTGACGCGTAATTGTCTATATTCTTTTTTTTTTTTTTTTGTAAATAACAACTTTCTCTTTCTCCAAAACCACATTATTCATGTCTAAGAGAGAACACGTAAATGATGATATCGATGAGGGTTTGGTAAGAGTCTTAAAGGCGTTGAGTGATTTATAATGCATGTTTTACTAATAAACAGATACATTAATTAGAGTACGAACCAAAAAAAAAAAATTTAAACAATCTAACCAAAGAAGCGTGAACTACAAAATGTATTTATTGCTTATGATATGGAGGAGCAAATGAGAAGAAAGAAACAAAAATATCAAGACAATTAACTCAAGAAGAACAGTTATCACAAGCAGATGGAACTGCTAATAAAGTATGTTATATAATAAATTGACTTTTTTTTAAATACACATTTACTCACTGAACAAATACATCTGTAGGTTGTTGAGAAAGACGGGGTTTTTGTTGATGGTTCTGAGGAATCAGTAGTTACTATCATTAAGAATGCTGCCATCCGTAAGCATCCAATTTACCACCTTCTGGACACCAATCAACAATCAATCGTATGGTATGTACTTGTATATTAAAGAGTTTTTTTTTTATTATTATTATTATTATACTAATATATTTGAGAACAGCCTCGGTCTCAATTCCATCATTGATCTGTCAACTCGATATCCGTAACGTCAAATGACGTTATTCAATAAGAAGCAATGGGAAGATATTTCCAACACATGCTCTATATACACGTTCAATGATACTTTTTATCGCTATGTTGACGAAGCTGCTAACTCTGTCTTTGATCTGTATAATCCAAAGCAGTCCGCAACAAGAAACCGGGACTTTAAAAAAGTAAGGTGAATTACTTTAATGCATGCTTCCCATTAAAAATCTGGGAAAGAATGAAATTTAATGTTGGCTGATGTTCAGGTGTCAAGTCGGTATGAGCAAAAGAGACCCCAAAAAAAAAGTCTATCCTACTGGCTGTTTACATGGTAACTATAACAGAAAAAAATCAAAAAAAAAAAAAAAATAGGGGCTAGTTCTCAATAAATTTTTACTTTCTCTGTCTAGACACTTTTTATGGTACTGACTATTGTAACAAGGTGGATATCTTTGGCGCGGCAAGTTTTGTTTATTTTACTAGGTTTGATATAAATTATGATATAGCGATCCTCGCCATGGATGATGTGACCATAGTTGGGTCATCAATGACAAGATGGTACAAAAATTGAACAGCGAAGAAGATCTCGCAGTGGCAGAAGCTGCAAAGAATGATCCAGGTGTCTCTAAGTATCAGTCAGACCGATGCAAACTGTTGTCAGAAAGCAAAGTTATCATTGATAACTTTATAGCTCAAGGTCGTGATGTTAACGCTGTATATTCCATCCAATTTTGCGGTTTTGAAATGATGATGATCTCTTTGTCTTTATTCAAAAATGGCCTCTATGTTGGCAATGAAGTTCATCATGTTCAGATCGATGATAGGCTCCAAAGATATCGCGATTATCTTTCCACTATTAAACAGTTGCTTTCTTTCCGTGATGAAACAATCAAGTCTCTACACCAAGCTGACGATCATGCTGCCAGCCGTCCTTCTGTTAAAGGTCCCAGGTATAACACTGCTTTGAGGGGGAAAAAACCCGAGCATTTCAAGTCTACCTGGAGACGAGGAACTTGGGTTCCCCCTAGACGTAAAGAATCTGTCCCCGCCCCCTTACCAAGCAATCTGGTGTCACCTTAATTTTTTATTTATACCATTTTGTTTCCCCTCCCCCTTTCTAGTTTTTTTTTTTCTTTTATTTGCATATAATAAATATTGAATATATATCCCATCCTCCTCAATTAACAAGTACTTTTTATAGTGATCGTTATCGGCTTTTTTTTTTTCATGCTGATATATTGTTACACCACCTTTTTCTTCTTCTGTTGGTCCTTTTTGACCTCAGATGTCTTTATTTTTTTTTATAAAAGGACCAGGAAATTATTTTAGTTTGTTCTTTACTATAATCTGATTTAGTCTTATTCACTGTATTTCACGTTACCACTTTTCACTTAAACAAGTCAGTAACAATATTCTTCAGGAACACTTACTTACGAGCCGCATCTACATTATTTTCGTATTATTTTAGAAAATTGTTACTGGATAGCTAAGAATCAGAAGGCACGGCCCTATATTTTAAATTAGGAAAATATATAAAACTCACTCAAAACAATTTTAATACTCATAGTTTACAAAATTTCATAAACCTCCCAACTACTAAAAACCGCATGTTTTTAAATAGTATTTTAACTGACGGTTATACTTATAGGGTATCCTTCGGAAGAAAGTAGTAAAGAACAAACTTGATGATATCGAGTTAACTTTAGAAGATTTTGACGCTTATGAGGTAAATTAATACTTTCGTCCTGGTGCTGTAGATCCTGGAAGAAAAGATGTTTTCGTTTCATACCATGGTGAAGATGATATACGTCATCTGTCATCCATAGAATACTATGAGTCTTCAGGAAGTGTAGGCCGAGCGAAAAAAGAAGACGAAAGAAAAATAGAAAAAGGTATCTAAGAAATAGAAACAAATATACCTACAAAAAAACGACTTCACAATGTTTTGCATGGAGAACAAAATAAAATAAACCAAAAAGTGATACTGTTAGAACTTGGATACCACTTTATTATGGACGAAAAAATATAATTAAAAAACGTATTAAATTGATGGTCTATGAGAAAAAACTATGGATATTTATATCAAGAACTCGGATAGGTCTAGGGAGAATATTAAGCGCCTTATTGGATCATGATGTAACAACCTGGTGATAATAAATAATCAACATGTCTTTAAATTTAGCCCTTCCATACTGAGTATATAAATATTAGTCAGAGGGATCAACAGTTATAGCATCAAATGATAATAGTAATATTTGTGCTCAGGATCTATTAATATTCCAAAGTCTAGGCCCATTCGATTGTATTGCTTTTTGCAGAATAAATATTTACTCGCCACAGGGTTGTGCCCTGTGTACAGACTTCAACAGTAGGATGAGAACAAGCGGGGTAATGTGTGATTCATGATTAACTTTTATATTTATTATCCATCCTTAATGTGATGTGACAATTAACTTTATTATTATATCTATGATATCCTCAACATAGACAACCACCAAGTTCTGACTTGCTTGGGAGGTTTTTGCAAGTGTTTCTATTTTGGGTAAAGACCCAGACATTATGAAAGATGAAACAAGCAATTAAATCATTCTGACATAAGCTCTTGTTTATCAGCCTATAAATAAAGCTGGTTCACACACTTTATTCTTCTTCTTTTCTTTTCCTTTAACATATTTCTTCTATCTTATGAAATTTACTGATAATGTAAAAAGGTTAGTTAGTAATGACACTTCGTTTTCTTTCAAAAGACGCTAAATCGAAAAAGATATATTGCGGCTGCGGCTAGTCTTTGCTATAGGATGGCGACATCCTAGGCAGGGTTCTTGAGTATTTCGAACTCACAGCCTGTGAATAACAGGTGTTATACTGTAAATGGCTGGGCTCATACTGGCCTGCTGGTCTTGGCCAGGATCTCTGTAAGTGGTATAAAAAAATAAGGAGGTCTAGACATTTCCCATTTACTCACAGAACAAACACATCTGTAGGTTGTTCAGAATGACGGTACCTTTATTGATGATTTTGAAGAGTCAATAGGTATCGTAATTAAGATTGCTGCAATCAGGAAGCCTTCTTGATTCTACCGCCGGCAACGGTTTAATTTTTTTGAGCCGCTACCGCCGGTAACGGTGTAAGCTTAGACCATTACCGGCCGGTTAACTTTTTGGTGGTTTAAGCTTTACCGCTACCACTGAAAAGTTTTTCAGTGAGTTGTTTTGTTTCCGTGATGAAACAATCCAGTCTCTTCACCAAGCTGACGATCATGCTGCCAGCCGTGCTTCTGTGAAAGGTCCTGGTTATAACACTGCTTTGAGGGGGAAAAAACCCGAGCATTTCAAGTCTACCTGGAGACGAGGAACTTGGGTTCCCCCTAGACGTAAAGAATCTGTCCCCGCCCCCTTACCAAGCAATCTGGTGTCACCTTAAATTTTTATTTATACCATTTTGTTTCCCCTCCCCCTTTCTAGTTTTTTTTTTTCTTTTATTTGCATATAATAAATATTGAATATATATCCCCTTCTCCTCAATTAACAAGTACTTTCAAATCGGTCTTATAAGGAAAATTATGTTTCAATCAATAAGTCAAGATACTACGTCATTTTTTGAATTTACTGTCCGTTGGATTTGCGTCAAGAATTGAGGTTTTTTTTTAGGTCACACTATTTTTTCCAAAAGAAAAGATTACTATTGTAAGCTATGTTATCTTTGTCATGCTTTAACCTGGCCTGGTTTCTGGTTTAATAGAGATACCATACTTTAGCTTTGCGACCTGCCATAGCAGAGAGTTTGCGAGTAGTAATGACACCAAAAAGGATAACATAGTTTATACGTAATTTGGGCTAATCAGCATCATCTTTATCTACTTGTAATGGAGCCGTTGCAAGCGGGATAAGAATTTCTATCTGTTCTTGGAGCTCGAGCCCGCTGCCATAGTGGCGGTCTTCTTCGCTGATGATTGCTGGATTAGATAGGATGTATCTTGAATTTTTGCTGGGCAATTTAAATACTTATGTTGCGTCATGGGTCTGTCTCGTCATAAAATTAATGTCTCGGCTATAGGATATGGAAAATATTAGTAATCACTGAAACTACAAATATATCATCTTAGTTACTTGGCTTTTACATAAACTGCAATAATAACTGATATACGTATAATTTTTTTCGCTGACATTAAATAAAAGATTATGATGTGGTGAAGATTAGAATCTTCCTTTTTTTTTTTCTTAACTAAATCTATTATAAATTAGTTCTTTTACCCATTTCTGTAATTTTTATTGTACATATCATTAATGTGTAACTTTAGTCTTAAGTTAGCGTAGTATTTTGAAGCAATGTTGCACCAAAGTTTATACTGTCATATATATCAATACTCTATCTTTATAGCATAGTCAATTACTCCTTGTCTTTATCTAGTTACATCCTCAGACCCGAGACTTATTTAACACTGTTCTACCTTCTCTCCCGATCTCAGCCCAACACTATCAGGCAGCAATCATTTTTCATACTTTAAATTTTAAATTTGTTCAAAGAATCATATACGTATATCTATACTATTGTGAAGTTATGGATACAGAAAATCTTATATACGTATTGTGTCTATCCCAAGACATATGCTTATTTAACATTATTCTTTATGTTGATATAAGTAAAGTAAGTACCCCGTGTGCTTTGTTATATCATATGTATTATATATGTAGACTATGCCAGATTTTATTTTTAACGGGTACTTACGAAAGGAAGTCTACGCAAATATTTCATGCTTCTATGTAGCTAATGCAACTCCGTTGGGATTTTTTATGATTTAAGAAACCTCATAACAAAATCTCAACCAAGCAGCTTTAAAAACTACAAGCGTATTTTTTAAGGATACATGAAAAATGCATTATAAATTATCAGACACTCGAAAATAGGATAGTTGAAAAAAAAAGCAATGATTTTTTTATTTTTATGAAATAAAATTTAAATTTTTTTTTCTACGCGTTTTATTCCTCTAACGGTATATACATTTTTTGTGATTTTTTTAGGGGGGATTAGAGGATTTAGTTGACGGTGGAGAAGTATTCCTTGGATTGCTTGACATCGGGCTTGATGGTCTTGGCACCAGCAGTCCAGTTAGCGGGACAGACCTCACCATGCTCATCAGTGAACTTGAAGGCTTCAACGAGACGGAGGACTTCGTCAACGGAACGACCAACGGGGAGATCGTTGATGGTGATTTGACGGACGGTACCCTTGGGGTCAATGATGAAGAGACCACGGAGAGCAATACCAGCTTCTTCGATAAGAACACCATAGTCCTTGGCAATGGACTTGGTCTTATCAGCGAGAAGAGGAATGTTCATCTCACCGAGACCACCTTGCTTACGGGGAGTGTTAATCCAGGCAAGATGAGAGAATTCTGTATGTAATTAAGCAGTCAGTAAAAAAAAAAAAAAAAGAGAAAATTAAGAACGCGTGTTCAGAAATAACCCCCTGTTACTTCTAACTCCACACAAAAATATAAAAAAAAAAACTTACCGGAATCAGTAGAGGCACCAATGACAACAGTATCTAAAGCTTCGAACTCCTTGACACGTTCAGAGAAGGCAAGGATTTCGGTGGGGCAAACAAAGGTGAAATCCATGGGGTACCAGAAGAAGACAACATACTTTCCCTTGTAGTCAGAGAGAGAGATATCCTTGAACTCACCATCAACGACAGCGGGGGCAGTGAAGGCAGGAGCTTGCTTTTGAACTTGAGCGACTAGAATAAAACAACTGTCAGAATTTGAAATATTATTCATGCATTCTAAACAACATACCCATTTTTGATTATTATTTTGTTAAAAAAAAAGTTTTAAAGAAAAAAAAAAGGGAGATTAGAAGTTTTGGCGTATTTATAACAAAATCTTTACTCATTCCGATTTTTGATTTGTCAAAACTCAATCTTTTGTAAAAAATAACCCAATTGTAGGACTTTAAATCGATTACTAAACCTCGTACTAGCCAATCATCGGCGATCTAACCCTTACAAAACGTGAAAGGTCCCGTTCACAAAAACCACTGAAATAGTAGAATCGTATCACCCCAACATCCATTGGAAATATAATTTAAGGGAGGAATTAGATAAACTATTGTACTATCGTCACACAGTGGCTATCTATCACTTCTTTTTTTATTCATTTTAAATCGTGATATGCTTTTCTTAAATCAAATGCACAGGTATTGGAGGGTATACCCAGGGGTATCTTTCAAAGAAATGACCATACTTTGGGTAAGACCTTCTATTAAGTTTTGCATGATACGATGATAATCGGAGTTGCACATTAGCTTCTAGCAGTTTCCATAAAAGCTTTTTCTTCTTGGCTTTACCTTGTAACCGTCAAATTTGACCATAGTGAATGCCTACGAAAAAAAAAAAGGAAACAAACGAAACAAACAAAGAGACTAGTCAGTGTGTGTTTAACCAAAGGGATTTTCTCTGTCAGATTCATCAAAATGTTTTTTTACCTGTTCCGATTTTCAGCCTTCACTAATACTACTACCGCAGTTTCGAATTCAAAATGACTTCATTTAAAAAAATACAGTCCTACTTTATTAATGCATTAACAAAATCTTGATCAATCAAATAGCTTTCTCATAATCACCTCTATCTCCGATTTTGAAGTGAGCTTTTTCCCGCCTATTTCGGGTGAAGTAAAAAGCCCAATCGATGCCCTCTTTTCTTACTGCATGTGGAATCCAATTGGCTAATTACAGGCTACACCATAACATTAGATTACAAACCAGCTTAACGTGGGTTTCTGTTGATTGATCGAAGATCAAATCTGATAACCTTGGGAAAAAAGTTTAGTTTCAATATATCCCCCCTAGTTTTAATTGAAACCTTACTTCAAAAGATCTGATAACGCACCACGTTGTGTCACTAAAAACATCGTATAATTGTAGACCGCTCAACTACACTGTGTCTTTTCTCAAGCGATTATTTATGGAAAAACTAATTATGCGTAGACGATGACTTTGATATGGCTTCCGTTTGTGAAAATACAGATTCAAAAAAATGTTTGTTTAAATGTTCTTTGTATGAAGACGGGCTTGATTTTCTAATTAACACGCCTTTCAATTTGAAATAAAAAAGGCTAAAATGTTTGATATAACATCAATGGGTTCCTAATAGATGGCCCCTACAAGTGTAGATTAGTCTATAGGTGCTCCTGCTAAAAAAAACAATATACGTTTCACAATCGTTTCAATTATTTTGTTATCTTTTGGGTCATACTACCCTTCTTTTTAAAAAAAAAAAAAAAAAAAAAAAAAAAAAACGTCAGCTGGAGAAGCGTCTCGATCAAATGTTTGCATGTGACTTACAGAGTACCAAGTTACGGTTTTAAAACAGTTGGATAATTCAAATTACAAATGGTGCAATAATTCTGTCTATCCATGATTTCGTCTGTTAATAGCTCCCTTTTAAATTAATAATTTTGATATATCGCATTTTCTAGATTCCATGAGTTATTGCCAGATAAAAACTGAGCATGTTTTCAATACGAGTAGTATTTTATCCCCCCCCCCCCTAATGATGGATGATTGACCTGTTTTTACGACTATCTGACGGCTGGTATAGTCTCGGGTGGTGAGATTTTTTAAAACATCGTGAGACAACAGTAATATCATGTCTACAATTCGACCCATCAGTAAATAAGGTAAGATTTCAAGCCATCACAGAGACCGTATAGTACTAAGACTTCTTTTATCTGCTTCTTTAGAGTCATGATTTAGTAGGGCCCTGATTTTCTGGGTCTTTTTTTTTACAGTCACACCAAAGTGCATACATGAACTGTGGGGAATAGTGCTCATCTGTTTTTACTCATTGTAAATCAAATGGATGAACACGGATTTGAGTCAAGACTGAGACATTTGGAACATGTACTTGTGGGACAGCAAACAGCTCAAGTATCCAAGTTAAGCAAGGAATCGATTTTGAAAAGAATTGAGACGCTCCATAAAGAATTGAATTCAGTCTACAAGAATAATAAATCCATCAAGGACTTTATCGAGAAATGTAAAAACCGTTTGACGATTTTGAAATGCTTGAGAGGATTTTAGTATTGATTTCGCTCTCTCTTTCTTTAGATGATGTGCATGCGAAATTGTTGAATCCAAATACTTCAACATACAACTTGGAAAGAGAAACCTTGGCTCCCGACGTAAAACTCGAGCTTTTATTGACTGCCCAGGACGATTTGGAGAAATTTGCACAGGAGGTCAAACAAGTGAAGGATCTCGAATACGTAGTGAGTGGAACAGAGTTTGATGGTAAAAAAAAAAAGAAAAAAAAGAGGAATACCGTGATGAGATTAAATAAGATTGGTTTTAGTTATAGAAACGTTGGGACCCAATCTATCGAAATTAGAAGTATCTCACGCAGACCAAATCACCAATTTAAACGATATCACAAAGGAGGTGTCGCAGTTTATGGAGAGATACAATGGAACAGTAAAGTGAAGATTATCATTTCATGAAAAAGTACTACGTATTGACCCCTCCCATTTTCTTTTTTTAAAGGTAAATACTCTATCCGAAATTTTTATATCCTGGGACAATATTTTGACAAATATGGAGACACACGTTGCTGCTCTTGAACATCAAAAACTAAACAAATAAAATACCTTCTCATACCTGAAGTTACAGTTTTTCTAAAACTGTAAAAGTCACTTTATACAATCCAGGAACGTGCTTTTTAAGGTTTTGATTATAATATGAAATCAGAGGGGTTTTATTTTTAATGAGCAAATGTCATTTTGAGCAATACTTGAATAATTAATTACTGTTTATTGATTGCAAACAGGTCGCAAAGAGCACTAGGCCACAAAAAAAACATTTTGGCCCTGGAAGAGCAGACTATTTTGAAAAAAACTAAATCTATGCGCTTAAATTCAGCGCAAAGTATAAAAGTACAAATTAAAAAAAAAAGCTTTAAACTTGTCAATCAGATTGGAACTCAATGAAACGCAGTTGTCGTTGCTAGGCGCGTATCATATACATCCCAGATGATGAAAGCCGATCTTACTTAAAATTTAATAGACTAATCCAGTGCATAAGCGGATTCACCTACAGCTGAGAATGAATACCTTCCATAATATATACGAAGGCTCGTAAGAATAGAAAAGGGTGTGGGGGCAGGATCATAATGGCTATGGATTACATTCTTTTCATAGATACGTTGGAAAGATGGCTTTTTTAATAGAATCTGGTCTACTAAGATGATGAATGAAGTGAGGGATCCTTTACTCATTATTCTGTGAATATGCTCAATGGGACTGATTTCATGTACCATTTGAAGTAGATTTATTATATGCTAGATTGACAAAGATAGAGAGAGAGATGCGATAGAGTGTTTAATACGCCACAGGGGCGACATGCATATCAGAGATATTAATTGTGATGACTGAATGTTTTTCTAAAAAGGCGTGGGAAATCTAGACCAGCCATGATGACAAGCGGGGCCTTTATTGTGTGTATAAATAAAAATAAATAATGCGAAATGAAAATAACCCCCAAAATAGTGGCTAGCCTAAAAAGAGATATATTTCTTGTATTTTTTTTTCTTTTTTTTCTACATCTTCTTTTTCTTTATCTTTCTTTTTTTTTTATCACCAACAACAATTATGGATAGATTGCCGTTTGAAGTATTGTTGCAAGTGTTTGAATATTTACCAATTTCAACGTTTAAATCCTTGTATGGGGTATTTCCACAAGGGATAGTGGATGAAGCACTTGTTTACAAACTTCGAAACAATGGAAGACAGGCGGTTGTTCAGTTGATATCCACGAATCTTCATGAACTTTCTACCAAGGTCTTAAACAAGCGGAATGAGTCATCCTTATCCTTATATTTTGCCTCCTTTGACTCCTCGCATCGATATATTTGGACTCTACCTGATTTTAATCATTCGCAGTACTATTTCAGGGTAAAAGATGCGTATGTGTCTCATGGTAAGCTTGTGCTCAGACAACCCCATGATGATGGAAACATGTTACAAAAGTCATTAGGGTCATTGTGGGATATTCGAAAGAGCTTTCCGCCTACCAGAGCAGGCTCTTTTTCAGGTGCTAGTGAATATTCTCGCAACAAGTCGCAAGAATTAATTATACATCAATCGGGTTGTATTTTGGATTCATGCTTAATTCCGTCATCGTTAACAGGGGTAGTTCATACAACTGCTGAGAAAAAGAAAGGTTTAAAGAGGCCAAATTTACCTTGTTCATACCAGAGAAGAGCTCCATCTACTTGGAGATCTTCCACCTATCCAGATTCCATATGCGGGTTTTTTCTGGTGGAACGTTTAGCCATTAGTATTCCGACTTTTCTAGAACTCTATTCCTCTTAAAAACATCATATAATTGTACATACACACATACACACATATATATAAAATACGCCCACACAAAGTAAAAAAAAAATCAATAAAAATTGCCTTTCGTAGATTATCTAGTCACTTGAAAAGCCTTTAAAAAAGGAGGTGGATATAAATAAACTGTTCAAGCTGCATGAGTTATTTTTATCACTCAGCCTGTCAATTTCATTTTATTTGTATATTATTGTTAATTTATAGGGAGATGGGTGAGAGAACCCGTAGATCCTCATCATCTGGTAAACTGGAGGGACTGGTGGTGCCTGTTGTAGTAGGAGAAATCATGGTCGATCTCACTCTTCTTTTGGAGCCAACATCAATACGTGAATTAGCAGATTCTTTGAATAAGAGTCTTTCATTGTAGACCAGTAAATCACCGCCCTTTGGCTTATGCTTAATATTATCTAAAGAGCCCACTTTGGAAGTAATGGGTTTGTCCTTGATGAAGGAGAGCGTTTTGTCATCGTAAATCTCGACATCGCCTCCACCTGGTTTATGCTTGATATTATCCAAAGAACCCACCTTGGAAGAAATGGGTTTATCCTTGATAAAGGATAATGTTTTGTCGTCGTAAATCTCGACATCACCCCCACCTGGTTTATGCTTAATATTATCCAAGGAACCGACTTTAGAGGTAATTTCTTTGGACCTGATGAATTCCAGTTTATCGTCGTATATTTTTAAATCTCCACCTCCTGGTTTATGCTTAATGTTGTCCAAGGAGCCTACTTTGGAAGAAATTTCCTTGGACTTGATAAATTCGAACTTATCATCGTAAATGGTGATTGACCCCCCACCTGGTTTGTGTTTGATGTTGTCTAAGGAGCCAACTTTAGAGGAGATATCTTTTGATTTGATAAATTCAAACTTATCATCGTAAATAGTGACGGAACCGCCACCTGGTTTGTGCTTGATATTGTCCAGTGAGCCAACTTTAGAAGAAACTTTCTTAAAGGACAATGCTTTATCGTCGTAAATTTTGACTAAACCTCCGCCAGCCTTGTGTTTGATGTTTTCCAAAGATCCGATTTTAGAACCAGCTTTGGAGGCGATCCTTGATCGCAGCACCTCTACATTTTCATCATATACTTTTTTTGTACCACCTTTTGGTTTGTGTTTAATATTTTCAAGTGACCCAATTTTCGATTTCACATGACTAGGAAAATTTCTTTATTTGAGTTTCTTTTCTTTTTTTTTCCCTCCCAAAATTTCATGTTACCTGAAATCGACCCTTTGAGAGGTGGGCATGCTTTTAGTGCTGGATATAGTTCTAGGCGAGTTTGTTTGTAAACTAGACTTGTCTGTAGTAAATACATATATAGTCAGGAAAAAAAGCAACAAAAAATATAGTTCCTAACATGTATTACCTTTTTCTCCCGTTTTTTTTATTATCGTGTCCAATTTCGGTAACGGTGGTGGTCGTTTAAGCTTACTGGACT
The DNA here is from genome assembly GCF_025094135.1 of Mucor mucedo. Lineage (NCBI taxonomy): Eukaryota > Fungi > Mucoromycota > Mucoromycetes > Mucorales > Mucoraceae > Mucor > Mucor mucedo. Next base: position 52,378 of record NW_026252426.1, on the reverse strand, counting down.
CTTTGCTGGTAACGGTGGATTTGGATACGGCGGTAATAGGCAATTGACTGCCTACACGAACAGACGTGGTTGTCATTCTAGAGGTGATTGATCTTCGATGCGAGTTTACTGGTGTTGATGCCATTTTTTTATTGTAGATATAAAAAAAAAGAATTTAAAAAGCGAAAGAAAAAAAATAATTTTTTTTATGTTTGATAATTAATTAAAAAAGCTTTAACCCCCATTGTACCACTTTGGGACAGAAGGAGAAGGGGAAAAAAAGAGAAACAATGCAAAATGTATAAAATAGCGGGTTTATTGTTTTCAGTTAAGAAACAGGTATAAATCAATTAAAATTTATTCATGATCGTCATTGGTATCAAAGACACCCTTCGATCTCTTGCTACGATCACGCTGATAGAACTCAGCCAAGACATTTTGAGGAATACGGTTCAAAAGCTCCTTGGGGAAAATACGTAAAAGAGACCATGCAAGGTCAAGCGATTCGTAAATCGTTCTGGATTCATAAGCTCCTTGAGCAATAAATGACTTTTCAAACTTTTCCAAAAATTCAAGAGATAACTTATCCTCTTGGTTCAACGCTTCCTCACCAACAACTGCCTTCATGGCAGCTGCATCACGACCAATAGCGTATTTAGCGTACTAACCAGCCCAAAAAAAAAAATCATTAGCCTTTCCCTTTCTCTCTCTCTCTCTCTATTTCATATAGTTTACCAATTGGTTAGAAACATCACCGTGATCCTTTCTTGTCATACCCTCACCAATAGCAGACTTCATAAGACGAGATAATGAAGGCAAAACATTGATGGGAGGATAGATTTGACGATTGTGAAGTTGACGATCAACAAAAATTTGTCCTTCGGTAATATAACCAGTTAAATCAGGGATTGGATGGGTAATATCTAATATGAATAAAGAAAAAAAGAGTGAGAAAAACAAAAATAGCGTGTACAAAACAAGGATTTGGGCGTACCATCGTTGGGCATGGTCAAAATGGGGATCTGAGTAATAGAACCATTACGACCCTCGACACGACCAGCACGTTCATAGATGGTGGATAAATCGGTATACATGTAACCGGGATAACCACGACGACCAGGTACTTCTTCACGAGCGGCTGAAACTTCACGTAAAGCATCAGCGTATGAACTCATATCGGTCAAGATGACCAATACGTGCTTCTCAAGTTGATAGGCGTAATATTCGGCGGTAGTTAAAGCAAGACGAGGAGTAATAATACGTTCAATGCTAATTCAATCAGGATGAGTTTTAAAAAAAAACGCTTGAAAATAATATATAAAAAAAAAACCTTACGTAGGATCGTTAGCCAAGTTAAGGAAAAGAGTGACACGCTCCATTGAGCCATTTTCTTCGAAATCTTGCTTGAAGAAACGAGCGGTTTCCATGTTAACACCCATAGCACCGAAAACGATGGAGAAGTTCTCTTCGTGACCATCATGGACGCCCTTGGTAGGAGCCATCTTTTGCACAAGGCCGGCTTGACGACAGATTTGAGCAGCAATTTCGTTATGGGGAAGACCAGCAGCAGAGAAAATAGGAATCTTTTGACCACGAGCAATGGAGTTCATGGTATCAATGGCAGAGACACCAGTTTGAATCATTTCCTCGGGATAAATACGAGAATAAGGGTTGATGGGTGAACCTATCAGAAGGAATATTAACAAAATCATGTATAAACCATTATAAAAATACGCGTCAAATATCCTTTTCTGTTTTACCATTGACATCCAAATAATCTTCGGCAAAAATCTTGGGGCCCTTATCGATGGGCTTACCGGAACCGTTGAAAATACGGCCCAACATGTCTTCAGAGACAGGAATATGTTGTGTTTGTCCTGTAAATGTAACATGTGTTTGCTTGGCATCAATACCTGAAGTACCTTCAAACACCTTTGGAAATATTAGGGTTAGCATGACGTAATAACTCGTTTCTATCTTCTTCTTTTTTTCTTCTTCTTACTTGAACAACGGCCTTCTTTCCTTGCACTTCAAGTACCTGACCGGCACGAACGGAACCATCAGGAAGAGTCAAGTTTACAATTTCGGAAAACTTGGGAAACTATAAAAAGAGACACTTTCCTTGTTTAGACAAAATAAGAGATGGACAAAGAAAAGGAGACTTACCTTGACATTATCTAAAATAACAAGAGGACCATTGACACCAGTAACAGTACGGTAATCTACAAAAAAAAAGTATCTCAGCAAACGAAATGCCTTACGGGGGATATATATTTTTCTTTTATTATACCTAAACGAGGTTTCGCGATAAAATCTCTAGTAACAGCAGACTTGTGAAGTTCAAAAGCTTCTTTTGCACTCAAAGTGTGAGCCATATTTTCTTTATTTTTAGATGAAGAAAAAGTAAAAAAAAAAAAAAAAAGTTACCGTTTCAAAAAATGGTTGTTTGGAAAAAAAAAAGTGTTTTCAAAACTTTCAATCTCAGATGTGAATGTCGTAGGTGAGTTTATCACGTTATCGCTTTTTAACATGTCTCGAATCTAAATACTATGGCAACACTTGATATAAGTAACTGTATCTTACAAACTATTCAAAAAAATTATTGCTTAATGTCGTTTTTTAAAAAAAATAATGGCATACAAGGAAGATTTGAATAAACTGAAAATATACGCTTTGAGTATCCTGACTTTTTTATAGCACGCTTCAAAATCTTCAGGGCGGCCATATATTTTTTTTAGAAACACGAAAGAATGAAAGGTTGTTGCTTAAATAAAAATAAAATTGAAAAGCCAACTTTACAGACAACACACACGTCCCTACTACTTATGCATTGGATGTAAAGCAGTAGGCTACTTGGGAACTTGTACGTCAATAAAGGTAGATCTTACCCTTCCCAAACACGACAGCATGGAACTTGACTTGGGTTGTGCGAATCAACTATTTTATTGTGTTACTTTCAGTATATGTCGCCGCTCAAAGGTCAAGTTATATAGAAGCCTAAAAGGTAAAGGCGAATACAGATATTTAGCTTTAGTTTCCACATCGCTTTTAACCTGCCTCTTTTTACCCTAAATCTTTCAAAACTTTCTAAAACTCATCTTGATAGGATTTAGCTCAGGTAACTAGGGTAGAAGGTAGAAAGGCGTACACCTGCTTTTACTTTGTGACAGAATCAATTTCATCAAGAGAATAAATCTGGAGCGTTGCCCATCACGATATGGATGCCCCCTTCATGTTAACTAAGAAACAGGCGTCCGTAATATTTAACGTAGCGCCGATATACCTTAGATAAGGCTAGCTGTGGTAACTTTTTAGAGTAGCCGTGCCCGCATCTCCAGCTGCTTTTGTTGTACTGAGCCTTTTATAGTCCTTCCTATTTGGTGTAATGATAAGATTACTGATAAGAAGGTGTGGGGAAAACCCGAGCAAGTTTGACCCTGAAAGATTTTCACTGGAAATGGGAAATCTCCTCGCGATAGAGAGGGTATGAATTGGGTTTCTTTTGGGAACGGCGCAAGACAATGTATTGGCAGAATTTTTAGCTTATTTAAACAGAGAGTTTTGCTTTAAATGCTGTGTAGTTTACTTAAAATGTGTAGCAATAAGCTAATATGCACTTCTATTTTGTGTGTAGTGCGCAAATACACTTAAAGATTCGATCCACAAAAATGGTGTAGTTGTAACTAGTGTTAATATACTTGGACCCCTCGATTTAGATACTAAACTTAACAAAAGATACCAAGGTGAAATGAATTATCAGTATAAATTATTGAGACAAGATAAATTGTAGTTTGCCAATCCTCGTTATTGGATTTTTTTTTTTCAAGTCAAACATGTTTGTAATTCTATGGGTCTAAGCTTCATTTGTATTGCATGCAAACATAATTATTTCATGATGATACTTGAGTCAGTTTTTATATTTGAGACAAGATCACAAGAATCCACCGAGGGGAGAAAAACAAAAGAAAAATGTTGGGTTCGGAGGAATTATACAGGGGAAAAGAAATTTTATTCCAGGAAAAGAAGGGGGGTTCAGATTTTTCCTAATCACTCTATTGAGACTGTCCGTATTTTCCTTCCTTCCTTTTTTTTTTTTTTTTTTTTTTTTTTTTTTGTGTAATAGTCAAATTATAAGAAGATGGGCAAAGGAAATAAATCGAAGACAGTAAACACTTTGAGCTTTTCAAGGTCTGTGCTTGAAAACGTGCTATTTGCGTCACCACAGCAACCCGAGACAATCACCGTCAAAACAAGCAATCAAGACAACTACCGGTGGAAATCTGTTCCCAAAAAATGTTATCGAGACTTTGAGCAAAAGATCGAAGCGGCACCCTTATGTATTCTCGTCTGTACCTATCTAAATTATTTTGTTTTGATTTTATTTGGACACTTGCGCGATGTACTTGGAAAGTTCTTCAAACCGGATCAATATGCCCACTTAAAAACGAGCAAGGTAAAATTTACCCTTCCAGGTTTATCTTGTGCTTTTTTTTTTTTTGTTAATCAAGGATGACAATAACAGGGCTATGCACCTTTAGTTTCTGATTTCGATTCGTTTTATACTAGACGTCTTTACATGCGCATTCGGTAAGTAACACATATAAAATACAATTTTTTAAATGTTTATATTAATATTTTAAACGCAAGTGATTGCTGGAATAGGCCAATAACAGGAGTCGCTGGTCGTCAAGTTCATTTGCTGGAAAGATTCAGTTCTGACAATAACAAAACGTTCAAGTAAAATAATCACAAAAGCAACCTACAACAATTCATAATTTTTGTTATTTGTGGTTTTTTAGATTGACAGGCAAAATTACAGAAAATTTAAACTTTGCTTCTTACAATTATCTCGGATTTGCTCAAAATACAGGTCCGTGCGCTGATGCAGTGGAGCAGACATTAAGAAACTATGGTATGACATCATGTAGCTCCCGTGCAGAAGCTGGGTCTGTTGATCTATATGAAACAATGGAAAATGTGGTTGCTAAATTTGTAGGAAAAGAGGCCGCCATGGTTGTTAGTATGGGGTTTGCTACAAATTCAACAACAATACCAGCCCTTGTTAGCAAAGTATATGCAAACTAAATTACGTGCTTTTTCAAGATGCACTTACCTTTTATGTTTTTTTTATTTTGTTATTATTATTATTATAGGGCTGTCTTATTATATCAGATGAGTTAAACCACACCTCAATCATTTATGGTGCAAGATTGTCCGAAGCATCCGTCAGAACTTTCAAACATAACAATGTGAATAGTTTACGAGACGTATTGAAACAAGCCATTTCCCAAGGTCAACCGAGAACACATAGACCATGGAAGAAGATTTTAGTCATTGTAGAGGGACTGTATTCAATGGAGGGAACGATAGTCAATTTACCAGATATTGTTGAATTGAAAAAGGAATTCAAATTTTACTTGTACGTGGATGAAGCTCATTCAATTGGTGCCATGGGAGAAAATGGAGGTGGTGTCTGTAACTTTTACGGCATCGATCCCGCCAATGTAGATATTTTGATGGGTACCTTTACAAAATCATTTGGATCTGCTGGAGGGTACATTGCTGCTGATCAAAGTATAATCGATCATTTGAAATTAAAAAATCATGCCTATGTTTACGCAGAGCCGGTATCTATGCCTGTTGCCCAACAAGTCATTACTAGTATGAACATGATTAGGTTTGTTACCTCAAAAATTTTCCATATCTCTTGAAAAAAAATGCTTCTTTAACCCTTTCAATTTTTATTTTTTAGTGGAGATGATGATTCAAATGAAGGAACAAGGAGAATTCAACAACTCGCCAAGAATAGTGCCTATTTTTCTGACCAGTTACGTCGATTGGGATTTATCACTTATGGAGACCTTAGTAGTCCTGTAATTCTCCTGCTTGTATATCAGCCTGCAAAAATTCCGTAAGTGGTGGGAAATAAAATATGGCTTTTCATAGATTACTAAGTTTGTCCCTGTTTCTATTCAGCGCGTTTTCAAGAGAGCTTTTAAAACGGGGTATAGCAGTTGTACTTGTAGGGTATCCAGCGACTCCTATCATTAGTGCAAGGGCCAGATTCTGTATTTCAGCTTCTCATACCAAACAGGATTTAGGTGAGGTTTTCGAAGATGAATTGTTTAAAAAGACTATTTATGTTTAACATGATTGCGTAGACTATGCTATACAAGCTATTAGCGAAGTTGGCGATTTATTAATGCTCAAAGCAGGAAAAAAGAAACATATTTAATTAAAATAATATCGCTTCAATATGTGCGACTTAATTCATAAACAAGCTAGATACAAAAGAAAAAAAAAGTGAGAGGTGGGAGAGGGGGGGGGGGGAAATAAAAGATATTTTCTTTTTCAAAAATATCTTTGCATGATATGTACAGAACAAAGAAAGTTGAGAGGATATAATAAAATAAGAGTAAGTCAATAAAAGAAAGTTGCATTAATTTTCTTCCTCTAACGGAAGAGTTGATAATAACGGCTGTAACACACATATATGTCCACATCCAGTAGCACACAGCTTTTCCACTGCAAACCAGTCTCGCATGTGCGATAAATGTCCACCATGGTTACATCCTTGACACCAAACATACAATCCGCGTACAGTTTGATGACTGTAAAAGGTAAAGATGTTAAAATATATCTGTAGTTTTTTTTTTATTCAATCCTTACCATATTGTACATGAATTTAATAATCGATGACATTTATCACACGCCCATGACCCTCCACTTGTACCATTTACAAGTTTAAAGCAAGTATTGCATGCTATATTAATGGTTGTAGCGTTCTAATTTTTATATTAAAAATATATATATACTGATCAGTATAGCCTCGTACAATATCAAACCATAAAAATTTTACCTCGTTCCGTTCTCTAACATTCTGAACCTTGCACGCTTTTATAATTGCAGTGGCTGGAGACCAAAGTTTAAATCTATGTAAGAGTTCTATATAAGCTGTGAACCAATCTTCTATACGATCGTTGTCAATATTTAAGTATTTCTCCAAAATCAAATACAAGGTAACACACATTTGCACATCACCCTATTATGCATATTGTATCAGTTCATCATCCTTCATAAACTTAGAAATAGTAACTTACCTGCTCTGTATAATAATTTAAAAGCTCCATAACTACCGACTCATGCTTCCAAGGAACTTTTAAGTTAAAGGGTGATGTGGATGTATGGATTTGGGATGATGTTCCTGTGTTTAAACTATCAATATCACCTTCAGAAGACTGTGATATGTTTTCAGACAAATCTTCGTGTATTTGAAACATTGCTTCTTCATCATCCTCTTCGTCGTCGGTAAATTTGTCCGAGTCAGTCTATGAAGTAGATTAGTACTCCAAGCCCTCTAATATGTTCTTGAGATAACTTACAAAGACACTTTCGTGTGTGGATTCGTTTCCATCTGTTTCAGTAGGTTCGTCGCTATAAAACATTGCTATAATCTTCCATGTCTGTGCCGTACGATAACGACCCATTTTCCAAGCCAACTTTAAACAGATTAGCATCATTATTATTGGTATTGTATAATAATACATACCTCACCGTTAATATCACATGCAACGGCTACATTTTCGTTTGATATAATGTAATTTTCTGCAAAAATTGAAAATGCCTCAAAATCGAATAACGGCATATGAACAATGCCGCAACTCTGTGGTGGAATGTATTGGATGATCTAAAGACAACTGTCATTTAGCGGCTTTGGTTATTATTTACTTTATATTGAATATTTACCTCTTCTTCTGATGCAGTTTTTGTGCCAAGTCGTTTCCAATTTTTAGGAGAGCCATTGACGGGCTTTGATATCAAACTTTCGTCCACAAACAAATCTCTCGAGCTTGTGTCAATTGTGAACGAAATATCACCTTGTACATTCCAACCCATACCATTTCTCTTCAACAAATCAAATGGTCGATAAGCACCCCTTATATTTTGCTTAATGAACCATTTATCTTTTGAAACGGATAATAATTCAGAAGAATTTCTCCACATAAAACCTGTTGGTGTTGTATCATGTTCATCAAACGTGTACTTGGCAATATGAGGTCTTCTGATATCCCATACATGAATTCTACTATCGGTTAATAATGCGCACGATGCAATTTCGTTTTCAAATCCAGGTCTCCATTGGATTCGGGAAACCGAAGCCATTGTTCTAATAATATATAAAGACCTTCTGCTATCTGCTGTCATATCCCAAACCTTGATTGTTTTGTCTCTACCACCGCTTGCAACTAATTTTCCGTTTGGATGCCAGTCGACAGTTAAACAAGGACCATTATGCGCACTGACCTTACGATCATACAACGCTTTTGGATTTCGCATATCCCATTTCTAATTATAAGTATCAGTAAAGATCCTTATTAAGGATCTAAAAAGAGAGAGGAGAAAAAAAATTACCTGAATCGTACCAGTTTCAAAAGCAGCGGCAAATTCATAAACGCTGACAGGGTTAAATTGTACATCACGCACAGACTCTGATTTACCTTCAAATCGATACCTTGCACCATTTTTGGGGTCTCTAAAATCCTAATCATGTTTTCTGTTAGTTTCTTCTTGATGGATATATTTGAACCTCATGTACCCAACATTTCATGGTACCGTCCTGTGAAGCACTTAATAGAATATTGCCATTATCTGGTTGAAAGCATATACGATTGACTGCCCGAGAATGTTCTGTAATAACACGCTCTATTCTCCCATTTGAGTAAGTATCATGGCATAGACATCTATTACTCATGCGGTACCTGCTTTACGTCCAATCTTGTTCAAGTCCCACAGAATAATGGCACCGTTTGTTGCGGCTGTAGCGACTTTTTGCTTGGTAGCTTTAATGAAAAAGTACAAGAATGGTCAAACCCCTTGAACTCGAGATTTAATCTTAAATTTACCATTATTTCCCCATTTGACATCGTTGCTGCTGTAATTCAAATTAAAATGACTTCCTGCACGTAAATTCAATGTTTCTGTAATTTCTGATTTACTAATGCTGATTATCTTCAAAACTGTTACATGTTAGCATAAGTGAGCGTTTTAGGGAGTGTTATTATTTACTTTCTCGTCCAGCGACAACTGCCAAGTTTCCTTCGGGTGAGATGCTCAGGGCGTTTATTGCACCTGACATGCGCTCACGCATGGTAAATTTCTCGTCCATCACACTTTGTATTTCTTTATCAAACAGTTTTTATAAGAAAAACAAAGAACAAAACGTATTGATGTTTTAACGATCCAAAAAAAAACTCCGCATGGATCTGACTGCTTTGCTGCATCTGTCATGTATGCTCTATGCCCATTCAGCAAGCAGAAATCGGCACTTGCTTTCAGTATAATTAATTAAAATGATGTCTATACGTAAAGTATGTTATACAGTCATGATACTGAAAAGGCGTATATTGTAAAAAGGTAAACTGAAAAAGTGATGGTTATCCTTTTACGTGTTGAGTGGGTTATTGATATATGAGCGAGCTATGTATCACGCTTGCATGATATTTTAATCATGCGTTTTTAATTTCTAACCTCGTATACAGACCCTATGATCTAGGAACGATTGGGTCCCTTCATCAAAAAAAAAGGGACTAAGTGAAGAAAGAGTAAATGTGCGCGTGTTTTTTTTATTTTTTTATTAATTTTGCATATAGTACTACAGGTAGAGAAAAAAAAGTGAGGAGAAAGGAAGAAATGAAGCATGATGGGGTTATATTATGTTTAGAGAGAACATTTAACGTTGTTTCTTTTGAGATGACTTTTTAGAGTCTCTTATCTGTTGCAAAATCTGGTATACACGTTTTGCTAGAGCAAAGATATCTCCATCCGCATCCTCATTTGTATCATCGTGTTCTGCCTTTGGTACCTGTCCTGCATTTACAATTCTTTGGACAGACTCTATAATAGGTTCTGATTCAGCAATTAAATTTAACAATCTTTCGTCTGTCAGATAGTAAAAAGTTAATACATGAATATGTAATATTTGAATAGCGTGTAATAAATATTTACCTCCGCCGTCTAAGAATTGCTCGATTGTCCATACACCAATATGTTGGAAGGCTACATCCTGTTGTTCCGAAAGGAACTGGATCAAAAATTTCTCAAGTCCGCCTGAAGGAGTACCCCAGGCCTTTACAAATGGAGTATAATCCTTGACCTTTGAGCTAAGATTTCCAATAGCAGCGGCCGAATTTCCCTCAACTTCCATGTTTTCGCTTGAAGTCAATTCAACCAAAACTTCCAATACTCCCATGCTTAATAATCTTTGCTTTAATTCGTCACTCAAGGCCAAGACAGCAATAGCCGCTGTCATTTCTGTTTGAACACTGGCGGGTACCTTGTTGATCAAGGTTTTTATACGCTCAACGGCACCAGCTTCAACGATAGCACGTTTATTGCGCTCCGAACTTGCTGCCAAATTTCTCAGGGTAGATATGGCGTGACATTGGATTTCTTCATTATCATCATAAGCAAGTAATTCGATGAGAGGATTCACGAAGCCACCATCAATAATGGGAGATTCATTAGCGGGATGAATGGATATATTACGGATACATGCAACAGAAGATAAAATGAGAGGCAAATAAGACGATTTCAAAAGACGCAAGAGAGGTGGAAGGCCTTTGCAACGAACAATTTCAATTTGATATTTTTCTAAATAACCCAAAAGACTGATGAGAAGAAAGAAAGAAAAAATTATGCAGATGAGAAAAAATATTTACCATCCGATGCAAGATTTCTTAAAGCAAGAGCAGCTTGGCATTGTACCTTTAAACTTTTCGTGTCCATCAAAGCAATCAAATATTGAACAAGCCGCGAATCCGTCTGTGCTAACTTCTTACGATTTCCACCATCCACTGCAATATTTGAAAGAGCTGTCGTACAATAATATTGAACATCAGCATCTGGTGAACTTAATAGGCTGATTAAAACAGGAATAGCACCAGCATTGACTAATTGTTGACGATTCTCCTCTATAATTTTTTAAAAAAACAAATTATTATACTCGCTGACAAAATGTTATTTCATTCTTATTCTTACGTGTGTGTGTCATATTTAAGAGAGCACCTGTAGCATTTCTTTGTACACGCTGGTCTTTTGACTTTGCCAAATCCACCAAGAGACGCAAAGCATCTGACTTCGCAATTTTTGTCTTATTCTCATCTAGAACGAGCTGTGTTTAATAATAGATTACGCTGGAGCAATAAAATGATAAAAATTACCGTGTGTAGCAAGGTTTGTAATACAACCAACCGCATTACATTGAACTTCGACGTTAGGAGAACCCATTTGACGAATAAGTTGATCAAGACCACCAAGTTTGACAATTAAAAGCTTATTTTCGGCTAGATATAGAAATAAATAATTATTTCATTCAATCATCATACAAGACTTACTGTTTACAGCTAGGTTACCGAGAGCAGCACTCGCAGCTCTCTGAACTTCAACATCGTGAGATTGTAACAAAAACAAAATTGGGTCTAAAGTGTCCCTTCCTACATGACGTACGTCTTTCTCGGTGATTTCAGCAAAAGCAAGTGCTGCAGACCTTTGCAAATCTACATTGTCTGAATAAGCTAAAGTTGAAAGTGCTTGTAGAGGTTCTCCTTCAAAGAAATTGGTATCACTTCGATCTAATATTTTCAAAGCAGACATTAGTATTTGGTCATAATACATAAATATGCATTAGGGCAGACTCACTTTCAAGATATTGTAATAATTCTGCTATAGCCTCCCGTTCGTTTTCTTGCAAAAGAGGTTCATAAAGTCCCGTTCTACTACGCTCTGTAGGCAACAAGTTTTATTTTTAGTAAACAAGTACAAGCTGGTGCATAGATGATATTTCTTACTTCCAAAGCAATTCGAGCAGCAACTACTACATGAATTTCCCATCTAAAAAAAAGATTAATTGTGCAAGAAAAAAAGAGATGTTGATTGAGGTGTAAAGAAATGAAAAATATTCTTGCACTTATTTCCGTTCAGTGCACATAAAATAAAAAATAATAACAAAATACGTCACTCCTCACAACTTGACCAATACCAAATGAACAAAAAAAAAATGATAATAGTAATTGAATAATAGAAAAAAAGTATATAGTTTATTTTAAAAATAAAGATAAATACAACTGTATAACACCAATATTTCATGTAGATAATAGCTACAGAATACATACTATAGAATTGATGTGAACCCTCAGCCAGTGTGAATACAACTCTCATAGAAATCAAGTAATAAAAAAAGATTAGGTGTCATCATCAGGTTCAAATCAATTTTCGTAAATATCGTATTCGTAGTTACTATTGAAGAAAAAAGAAGGTGTGATACAAGTATTTGACATTTCATATATAACAATACCAGTGGATTTCAAATGGAAGTAATTCCGTTTAATTAGATACTTTTAAAAAAAGTAAACAATTCTTTTAAATATGAAAAAGATATAAAAAGAACTCTTTTCTTGCAAGTACTTTAGAGATTCTTTGGAGAAGACGCTTAGGCAACCATAGCAGAGGCAGTGGCAGACTCACTATTAGAAAGAAAAAAATTGGGTTAAGGTAGACAGTTACCGAGCTCGCTTTCTATAAGAAATACGTTGACTCTTGACATAATGTCCAATATAGGCATATAAAAAATTTTCTGATTCCCCTTTAAGCCACAAAATATGTTAGTAAATATTACAAAAAAGGATACTATTTCCAGGTAGGAGGGAGTTGACCAGCGGTCTTGTAGTAACGAGCAAGACGGTGAATACGAGACTCGATGAGAATTAAACGGTACTTGGAATCCTTATCCTTTCTGTTACGTTCCAAATGCTTACGGATGGAGACGGCCTTCTTGATAAGATGGTAAAGATCCTCGGGGACCTCAGGAGCAAGACCGTTGGACTTAAGGATACGGAGAACCTTGTTACCAGTGATGGACTTGACTTGAGGGATACCGTGAGAATCACGGAGGATGACACCAATTTGAGCAGGGGAGAGACCCTTCTTGGCGTTCTTGCAGATCATATCAACAACCTCATCGGAGGTGGTCTTGACCCAAGAAGCGGGAGAGCGACGATAGGGGAGAGCACTACCAGAGATACCCTTACCAGAAGTATACATACGACCCATTTTTGCTAGTTATTTATTCTCAAAAGAGTGAAGATTGGGAAAAAGAGAAAGAAACAAAACCTTTCTGTATTTGCCTCTGGATTTTATTTGCAAAAAAAAAAAAAAATTTGCTGAAAATTTGTGGCTTAGATGTCACAGTCTTTTTTTTTTTTTTGAACCCGAGCGCATACATCATTTCAATACCAGCAATTTTATCGTTTTTCTTCTAAAGCAACATGTCTTCTTTGAAACAGCAGTTGAAAAAGATCGGTACCCTCGATTTACGTAATGTAACCGAGGCTTCCAGAAAATCAAGAGCTTCATTCTTATTCAGTGCTCGTGAAGCTGCCGATCAAGATCTCGAGACTATCTATTCTATTGCTTATAATGGTATTATGGAACTTGTCATTCTTGACGAGAAATTCGCTCCATTCGAAAAGACTCTCTTTTCTGAAAGAATGAAGTCAGTCGATAGAATTCTCCAGGTAATATCAATGTATCTTGTGCACCTATTCAATTCTATTAAACACAATATCCTTCCTATAGACTAAAGAAGAAAACAAAAAATTAAATGCCAGTATCGATGCCTTTTTATGTCAACTTTCACCTTACTTCCTTTTAAAACCTTCTGGAAAAGTATTGGAATATCTTATCCGTCGTTTCCGTATTCAGGATTTCAATGTTGAATCTGTCATCAAATGTGTATTGCCTTATCATGAAACTAAATCATTCGTAAAGATGGTTTCTCTCTTAACTATCAAGTAAGTAGTACCTGAGTCTATCTGACATCAAAAAATTCAGATTTTGACATTTCTTTTTTAATAGTGACAGATCACCTTGGGAATTTTTGGAACCCATCAAAAAGACTCTAATTCCTTTGGAGCGCTCCTTGTTAGTAAAGAAGATGATGAAAAATAGATACGTCTTCAACTTTGTCTGTAAAATGGTTACCCATGCTATTGTTCCTTTCCAAACCCTTTACTCATTCTATGTTGCTCTTATGACTGATTATATCAAACTTGCTCCCTCTGTCAACACTGATATGGCTACTGCCCTCACCCCTCATCTTATTGATGGATTTAAGGATAAGGATCATCCTGAATTACAACTTGCCAGTTACATGATTATTTCTCAATTGTCTTCCAAGTCTGTCTTTAGTAAGGAAGGTGCTGAAGCATTGGCCGATGCTATCATGAAAAACTACAAGAGAAGTTGTTACAAATATTGTTTATTGACCATTGTCCATCTCTGTCAAACTCAAGAAAATTTCGAATCTGTCTCAGAGAAAGCCGCTACACGTTTGATTGATAATTCTCATTTCGAGGAAGCTATTTTGGAAATTGCCGATAAGTACGCTACCGAAAACTTCTTCAAGTGTTTCTTGGGTGAGATTGTTTCTGGAACTAAAAACATGGAACTTTTAGTTACTTTGGTACTTAAGGGATATCTTTCAAGCAGCAACATTACTCTTTTAACTGAGTCTATTATGGATACTTACCTCTCACTTGACGATGACACTGAGAAGGAAGAATATGTTTCTCAATACCAATCCTTGCTGGCTATGGTATCCCAACGTTATGTCGAAGAACTCGATGCTCTTTTGGAATCCAAGTTAACTGTCGCCAAAGATGATGAAGCTCTTAACAAGACCCTTTATGATTTCACTGCGTCTGCTTTTAAGGGTACTAGACACGAAATTATCGAGGAAGCCAACACAACTCTTTATCTTTGTCTTAACAGTCCTGCTACAACAAACCGTCTCTTGGCTGTCAAGAAGTTAGTTTCTATTATCGGTGATGAGTCTAACCCTTTGGCCCAAACTCCCGAAATTTTCGAATCATCTCTCGCTGCTTGTTTAGACAAATTTGATCAATTATTGACTTATGCTATTGAAGAAGTCCCTGAACATCTTTTAAATCAAGTTTCAGCTGAAAAGATTTTGGCTTCTCTTGTTCATCTTTTTGAAGATCGTGGTGCCATCGATACCAAGTATGCCGTCTCTGTTGTCAAGTTCCTTTTAACTGACTTTATTAAGAAGCACCCCGATCAAGATTCCCAAGTTGCCCGTATCTTGGCTGTCTTTGTCTTTGCTGCTTCAAACAAAAACCTTGCTAGCTTATTAAAGCGTGTCGGTTCTCTTCAGTTCAAAAACAGTCCTCTCTTGTCCTCCATGTTCGAAAATGTTAAGGCTGCTTCCAAGAATAAAGATTCGTATGAAGTACTCACCACATTCATTAAACTTCAAGCTGATTGGATCAAGCAAAACAAGAAGCCCGTCTATTTGGAATTCTGGATTGACATGGTTAAGAGCAGTTTCAAGCCCGAGACCGTCATCGGTCTTTTGGTTATTTCTTTAGCTGTCACTATCGTAACTAAGGGGGATGAACAATACAGTTTGGGTTTAAGTGCATTAGAAGCTGTTTTGAAAACTGTTGAATCTCAAAAGGTTCTCTTCTATTCTACTCAATTACCCAATGAGTTCTCTGGTAATGCTGGTTTACCCTCCAAGGAAGTCATTAAGGGTTTAAGAAACATTGATGATGTTACCGTCAACAATATTGTTCAACTTGCTCAATTCACTTTGATCAACTTGACCTCTGCACTTCAACGCTCTGCCGGTAAAATTGACTGGTACAAGACTGATGCTGACAACGAGAGCTAT
The DNA here is from genome assembly GCF_025094135.1 of Mucor mucedo. NCBI lineage: Eukaryota > Fungi > Mucoromycota > Mucoromycetes > Mucorales > Mucoraceae > Mucor > Mucor mucedo. The sequence continues at coordinate 36,651 of NW_026252426.1, read as the reverse complement.
ACCCAGTTGGTATCCAAGCTTTTCAAAACCTTTGTTGGTGGAACTTCAGTTGTTGCTTTCGAGAGTGCTGTTACTCAACTTATTAAGAGTCAACTCAAGGATGATGTGCTTCGTTTCTTGACTAGTATTTGGGCCAACGGTGACAACAAGTATGCTGTTCGTGCTCGTGCATTGCAAATCACTTCTGCCTATCTTGGCCATTATGTTACAAGTAGTGGTTCCAAGGTTGACTTTCAACATTTGGTTCCTGCTCTTTTCCCTACTCTTGGCGATGATCACCAATCTGTTCGTGTTCAAGCACTCCGTTGTTTGGAAAACATTCGAATGGTTTACCAATCTCAAGGTTTGCCTAGCGGTCACAAGGTTTACGATACCACTATTCCCATTGAGGATGTCAAGAAGCATAAGGCTGTTACAGATATCACTATCCTTCCTGCCAACACTTTCTACAGTCAAACCGCCAATGTTGCTGATATTCGCTCTAACGAAGCCGCTCATCTTGTCGATTTCTTGTGGTATAGAAATGATGAAATTAGTAAGGATCATAGTTATGTCACTCGCTTATTCAAAGAATACCTTGCCTTGTGTGAAACTTCTAAGGAAAAGCAACACAAGCTTCGTAAGACCCACACTCTTACTTTCTTGATCAACCACGTCAAGGCTGCTCCCACTCTCGAGATCAAGATCAATATGCTTTCTATGTTGGACTCCATCGATAGTCCCTTGAAACTTCAACTTCTTTCTCCTCTCTTGGAAGAGACTTTGAACCAACCCCGTACCAAAAAGACTACCGATTTGGTCTCCTATCTTATCCATACCTACTTGCCTTGTAATGCTGCTGCTTTAGGATCTAAGGGTGATACTACTTTACCTCTCTTCCTTCGCTTGCTTGCTAACAAGGATACACTCGAAGGTGCTGATGAAGATGGCTGGCAAGTCTCTACTCGTCACTTTGCCTTAGAACAAATCTCCCCCGAGTTCTTTGCTAATGCTAACCTCAAGGCTCAACAAGCTATCTTCTCTTCTTTGATTGATATCGCTACTAATGGTGTCCAAAACGAAGTCCGTGCTTCCAAGATGGTCTTGGCCAAGATTGATGTCGATGCCAAGATGTTTGATGATGTCCTCATGACTGCTGCCAGAAACTTGATGGGTGTTCCTCCTACCACTCATGCTGCTAAGCGTGGTCGTACTAACGTTGAAGCTAAGGTCGCTACTCCTTCCGCTTCCGTTGATCTTTACGAACTCGTTACCATTCTCGAACTTGTTGAATCCAAGACCATTCAAAAGGATGAGACTCTTGTCAAGCCTCTTTTCGAAGTCTTAACTGCTATGGTGAACGCTGATCTTCGTGATTCTCCTGTGTCTCTTGAATACATCAACCAGCTTCTTATGTCTGCTCTTACTCGCATTATTCATCATGCTGAAGAAAAGGGTGCTCATATTGAAGAGTCTTCACTTCGTGTTGATATTGTTGTCCAATGTATTCGTATCACTGGTAATCCTCAAACTCATAACCAAGCTCTTTTGCTTATGGCCACTATTGCTTCCATGTTCCCTGAGTGTGTTCTCCACAACATCATGCCTGTCTTTACTTTCATGGGTGCTAATGTCCTCCGTCAAGATGATAACTATAGTTTCCAAGTCATTCAACAAACTTTGGAGAAAATTCTTCCTCCTCTTGTTGTCTCCAGCAGAAAGTCTAACAATGATGACGAAGCTGCTCTTGCTCTTGAAGTCAAGCCTATCATCAAGGTATTTGTGGATGCGCTTTTCCATATTCCCAAGCACAGACGTTTGCGTCTTTTCACCGTCCTTATCCATACCTTGGGTGAAGATGAATTCTTGTATGCCATCATATCTTTGTTGTTAGAAAAGTTCACTGAAAGATTGGCCAAGGGTGCTCGCTCTGAGGCTGAATCTCTCACCGAATTTAGTTTGATCATCAGTCAACACTTTGGTCCCGAAACTCAAATGAAGGCCATCTTATCTCTTTTGAACGGTTTGCTTGTCTTGCCTAACGAAAAGCCTGAAGATGAGACTATGGGTAAGGAATTGCATTTGTTCAACATCGCCGAGCACAACGCCAAGCAGCTTCGTCAATACAAGCTTGCTACTCTTAACTTTGTTGGACAATTGTTGTCTTCTAAGGGTTTCTTAAACAAGGTCATGACTCAAGGCAATGCTTCTGATGATTTCACTCAAACTATGCAGCCTTACTACCTTCAATCTGTTGAAGTCATCTTGAAGATTGTCAGTTATTTCACTGAATACCGTGATGCTTACTCTGTCTCCAAGGATGCCAACCCTAGTGTCGCCAAGTTTTGGAGAGCCATTCTTAAGGTTGTATACGATGTCTTGGATAAGGTCAATGCTCTTCTTCCTTTGGATGCTTTCGTCAATGTCATTACTGAATTGATCACTCATAACGATAGCTCTATTCGTCGTAAGGCCATGAACATCCTTAACGAGAAACTTATCACCTTTGACGGACATGCTCCTGAAGGCAGTGAAGATATTTTGGTTAACATGGTCGGTAAACTTACCACTGTGATCCAAAAGGAATCTGCCGGTAGCTTGGCTAGTGAAGAAGATAGTTCTGTTAACAAACAATCCGCCTTGCTTTGTATTGCCTCTCTTGCTAAAATCCTCGGTAGCCTTTATCCTGGTCAATTTGCTGAAGCTATTCCTGTCATCATTGGCTCCGATAGTCTCCAATCCGCCAATGCTCAATTGCAAATCTCCAGTCTTGTCAGTCTTACTGTTATCTGTAGAGAAATTGGTCCTCGTGCTGTTCCTCATCTTCCCAAGTTCATGCCTCTTGTCACTGATATCTTGAACACCACTGTTGAGGCTGAGAACCCCAATACTCTTCTCCAAATCGGTGTCATTAGTGCATTAGAAACCATCGTTAATGTCTTACCTCACTTCGTCAGTCCTTATATCACCAAAATGTTGGGTGGTCTTTTACATCCTTCTATTTACACTTATGACGCTGCTCATGCCCAAAAGGCTATCATCGAAACCAAGACTCGCGCTGTGTTATCTCAATTAGCTTCTAGTGTTTCTCCTCGTGTTCTTTTGTCCCCTGTTTTCGCCTTCTACGAAACTGCTATCAAGAATGGCAAGAAGTCTACTTTAGCTCTCTGCTCTATTGTTTCTCAAGCCATCCGTGCCATGTCTCGTGATGTCATGACCTCTCATTACAAGCAATTATTCAAGTTCTTCCTTACCGCATTTGATATTCGTCGTTCACACAATGACGATTTCGAGGAAAGTGATATTAACGAAATTGAAGATGCTATTATCTCTGCTTTCCTTGATTTGGTCATGAAGTTGAACGAAACCTTGTTCAAGCCTCTCTTCCTCAAGGTTGTTGATTGGGCCACAATTGAATTGGCTGTCGACGGATTTGCTGTTTCCGAAGATAGTTTGAAGCGTGTCTTGTTCTTTTACAAATTGGTTGATTCACTCTTGGAAAAGCTCAAGTCCATCTTCACACCTTACTTTGGTTATTTGATCGACGATGTTATTGCCAGATTGGAGCGTTACAAGGAAGAACAACAACCTATCGATCCTCTTTGGAACTATATCATGTCTTCTCTTCGCAAGTCCTTCTTGTACGATAATGACAACCTTTGGAGTGCAGCCAAGTTTGAAAAGATTGTGGACCCTGTTGTGGATCAAATGATGGTTACATCTAAGGGTACCAGTAGTGATTACTTGACTCGTATGACCACCTATGTTGTTCCTTGTGTGGGACAAATGGCTGTTACTGTTTCTAACGATACTCTTTGGAAGCCCCTTAACCAAAAGGTTCTTTTGAAGACTAGAGAGGATGATCCTGAAATCAGATTAGCTGCCTTAAAGTGTATTGAAGAATTCTATATTCGTCTTGGTGAAGAATGGTTACTCTTCTTGGCTGAAAGTATCTCCTTCCTTGCTGAACTTATGGAGGACGATGATGTTCGTGTCGAGAAATACGTACAACAAGTCAATGCCCAAATTGAATCCCACTTGGGTGAAAGTTTGGATAAATTCTTTAACTAAAGTTTCTTTCCCTGTTAAAATTGTGTAAATAAAAAAATAAAAACTAGATTATTTTGAGCTATCAAACGTATTTGTTGCACTTTAAAAAGTTCTGTTTACAGTCGTTCCAGTGCCAAAGGTGATAGATTGATACCGAACTTAATTTTTCGTAAAAGTTTGTACCACTTGTTTCATCATTGGCGACCTTTGGTTACGAATCTTTAAATGTTTAGACCAGTCAAAGTCCTTTTGTAACAATTTTGAAGAGTACAAAAAAGTTTTAAAATCGCGCAAATTGTCACTGTGCGCACTGTGCGCTTCGCCTTTTTCCCTTTAGACAATGGTGTCCTTTGAGATTCGCTGGAACACTAAAAAGTTTCTTATCGATTTAAACGATGAGGAGTATGATGCCATGACGGTTGGTGATCTTAAATTGAGATGTCAACAACTAACCGAGATTGAGCCTCAATACATGAAATTATTAGCTCGCGGGGGTAGGATTATCATGACTAAAAGAAATGCTTTTTTTTTTTTGACGTTTTGTAAACTTAGCTATATTAAAAAATGATACCGAGTCAATAAAAAATTATAAAATTTTATCAGGATCAAAGATAATGCTTATGGGGTCTAAGGTAAAATATATAAAAAAGATAGTCTGTTAAAAAAACATATTTAATTGTAACACTGACGAACACGCAATTATTTATTTTTTAGACCCACATATCACCTCTGAAAGCACCTCCACCCAAGGACGATGCCCCTATTTCGACTCGTTTGCACTGGATTAGGAATTTGCGGGAATCTGCTTTGAAGCCAGATATCCATCGCTACGAGAAACAAGTGCAGGAACATCTATCTAAACCGCATGAACCGAAACAAACCAAGGAATTGATAAATTATGGCAGCTATTTGCATGAACAGCTCATGCACATGATCTCTCAACTTGATACTATGCCAGAAGCAAACGAGGAAGAAAGAGTTGAAAGGCGTAAAAATGTAAAGGAAACAGAGTCGTTATTGGATTTAATAGAGTCTGTAAAAAATAAGTTGCTCCAACTGATGAAATAAAGTCTAATTTACTGATTGCCAGGAGGTTGGCCTTTACCTCATTATCGTCTTCTTTCACTTTTAGCGATATAGCGTATAGAAAAAAAAGCAGCTTTATTTTCACACAACAAGCCATCGACGTTTAATTACATGTCAAATCGGTGGGTTGTACTAAGGAATCTTGATTTAACAGGTACTCCGCCGTCGCCATGATTTGACAGCATAAAATAAAAAAGAATTGCCCGTGAACTTAAAGTAAAAAAAAACATTTCGCTTTATTTGTATTGCATAGGATATGAGAAACGTGTTTCAAGTAAATGACACATGAGGTAAACTTAATTGTTGTCGGTCAATTCATCAATTTTTCTTCGTTTGTTGATAAGATAAACTAATCGTACTTGAACTGCCAATATATCATCGGTAATGGCTTCCCGTGCTCGTTTTACTTCCTCTACTCATTGCGTCTGTCTAAATAATTAAGAACGTGTAAGCGTAAATCATTAAATAAGCCATAAATACTTAACGAGCTATTATGCGATAATGGATTTTCTTGAGATGTTTTCTGGTTTTGAGAAATGGTAAATTTAATTAATGATGAAACTGTCCGAGTGAACACTGTTTTGGTAATTATATGTGTGAGTAATGTTGATGATATTAGAGACAACCTGGTCTGGTACAAATGGCGTTAAATCAAAAATTAAGCTTCAATAATATTTCCAAATGCCTTCAAGGATAGACCCAAAAGAAAGGTTGTGGTTGTTTGAAGTTGGAACATTTTGCGACTGGGGAATCGGAAGGTATGTAGACTGGATAAGGCCTCAGAAGGTTTAAGTAGATATAACGCAGGAAGCTGCGGATAAAGATATGTTAAAGGATCGCTTCCAAATCTGTCAAACACGCTGACAGACGACAATTATATGCTCGGAATAGTGAGAGGTAAACGAACATGACGGACAAATAGGAGAGTTGACTAAATGTGTGCATAGTAAGGATGGTATAAATCTGATTGTGCATAATTTGAAACCAGACATTTTTTATACGAAAGTTCAACCGAAAACGACATAATAATTCCAGGTAGAACCAGTGTGATGACTTATAGACGTAACTCGCCAGTGAGTGTGGTGGACCGTTCCTTCCCAGAAGGACTTGGTAGAAGTTTAGTTAATCAATAAAGTGTATTATAAAAAGCCCCTTAGCTGTCCACTTTCACTCGAATCGAAAAATGATCTTTGGGTGCCAGTAGTTGGAGAGCAAAAGGAAACACTTAAACTAAATCGAGCATAGGACTTTTAATGAAAGTATATGTAATGATTGCTTAACAATAGAGGTAATTCCTGAACTAAATATTGAGAAACATTTAAATAACCGTAACAAACAATAGCTAGGAAACCACCACAAAGCTAATTCATCCAATTAGAAGTTTCTTTCGTTTATAATGGTAATGCAGCATTGAACAAAGCTATTGTTATTATTCCGGCCTGTAGCCCTTAATTTTTTTTAAATAAGAATTGATTCCCCCCCCCACGTTCATTCTGGATGGGGGGGCTTATCCAGAAAAGTTTGTTTTTGTTCTTTATTCTGCTTCTAGAAAGGATCAGCAGGCTCAGTTCATATCGAATACATTATTCACATCAGTGATTTTTTTTAAAAAAAAAAGATAAACTTCTGTATATGTGCAGTCTTGTTTTCAGAAGACTGTCTAAGCCCTTTTCAGTGGACATCAGTTTATAAATGATGTAAATATATACAGATGTAAAACGCCTCATTTTTCTTTTTTAATCCACAATTTTACAAATTAAGCCAAATGCCCTGGTTTCTAGCACTATTACTCATCCTTTCTACCTATCCAATTTTCTTACATGCAGACTACCCAGTCACAGTCGATGACCCTAGAATAAAGTTCAGTCCTCGAATGTACGGCAGAACTACCGTGGTGGTGAATGATACAATGTACGTCTATGGTGGCCGAACAAGTTTAGGTGCCATCTATACAAACAATATGTACCGTTACAATTTCAATCAAGACACGGGTATAGTCAATATGTCGATGGTAGATCAAAAGAATGCCGGTCCCAATTGTTCCTTTTGTGGCGCTGTCATGATGGATGAAACACGCATGCTAATTTTGACACATGACTTTGCTAACGCTACTGAAGAGGATTCAGAAAATATAATGCAAGTTGTGCGTCCTTTTGTTTTTGATTTCGAGACTCTAACCTGGTCAAGCAACTCTACCACGCCCAGATACAATGCATCCATGAACAGCACGTTTACAATGAGAGCAAAACATAGCACTGTTTTGGGTGGCGACGGACTGATCTATACCATTGGTGGTGTCAGCTTTTTTAATGAAAGTATACGGGATAATCCTTCTTGGTACTACGATATGAAAAATGATTATTATGGAATTATTCAGCCCAATTCTGACAGCATTGATATCTTTCCCATCGGTGGTAATGCATTTAATCTTGCGTAAGTTGAAAAGTCAACTTATACATCTTCTCGCTCACTAACCCGGAGTAAACAAAAATTATCTAGAAATGGCAATATTGGGTCCGTCTTGGGAGGACGCGGTAGTGATATAGAAGGATATTATGGGTCACAGTATATGTTTGTATTAAACACCTACAACAAGTCTTGGGAGATTCCTACCAACATCACAAATTACAACGACGACAATGTAATTGCCTGTGAGGGTTCCACGATGCAACTATCAGCCAATAATACAATTGCGTATATTTTTGGTGGAATCAAGACGGGTAGTAATAGTAGCGATTATATCTACTCCAGATTGCGAGTACTCAACATTAGAAATTTTACTTGGCTCTCAACGGCTGAGAGAAATGATAATTATCACGTACAGCCAAGATCTTATGCATCTTCAGCCATCATCGGGAACAAGTATTTCATAGTGGCATTTGGTAACTCTCTTCGAAAAAGATCTGATTTAAAAGATGTAAATATATTCGCGTTGCCAAGCATTATGCCAAATGGTATTGATCTTGCACCAGAGAATAATAAGGAAGTTATCATACACTTGCTCAGTTCAATCCTAAATAATGTAAATTCAATTTCCCTGCATCGTGTAAGCACATCGATAGTTTTGTTCATTATCTTTATTGTTTTAACAGCCACGGTGTTTGGCTTCATAATTGCATTCGTTGTTAACAGAAAAAGAATCAAGGACACAAATATTCATCTCCTTCAAGCTATTTCTAAAAACATCTGGAATCGAAGGTTAGTATGACGCGTTAGTAATGTAAATAAGTAGTTCTTAATTTATTTACTTTCAACCCAGAGCTGGTGAACTGCTTTCTACACAACTTTATGGGTTTATAGCCAAAAGCGTCCTCGTTTTGATCCTGCTTTCATTCATATTGTATTTCATGCATAGTATCATCAACAGCTCGGTTTCATTTACGGAAGAATCCATTGATGTGACCACCATAACTTTCCCAGGTAGAAAAGTTATTTGAATATCAAAATGCCATTTATTCCGTCTAATAAGCACTTTTAAGATATACGATTCTGTTATACAGGATGGGCTTACTTAAGTATAAATGATGTCTATGGTCAAGACTTTCCACAACTATTTTGTAGCCATATTAACGCCCCAGATGATGTGGCGTGTGGGAACACGACGATTCTTGATAGAACCCTCTTCTCTCCATCGTTTGTAGAACAAGCAGGAGATACTCAGTGTCATTTATATGACAGCATTTCTAATGTCACTGTTGTATCTCAAGACAGAGCAGTCCTAAGATTCTATCATATGGGGTTTGCATATCACCTTCAACAAGCCGTCCATCTTCAGTTCTATGAACCCCACAAGAATCCAAATCGAGTGCTTTTTCGCAATGAAACAATACCAGGATATGATGTTAAATTCATGGATGACTGGCTAGCGTCCGAATCGAATAGTGGCTCTAAAAGTGATGATTTGAGCCGTGTTGTCTCTGTACACCCAGATTCTACCATGTACATTCAATTCGAAACGGTGTATACGCATCAAATTGACCCTGACAGCTGGTGGAACTTTGTAGGTATCTTCCCCAAATATATTTACACTTCTGAACTCAGTATCACTCATACGGAGCCTATGAGCCGTGGAACGTATGCCAAGACAGAGGGACAAGAAGCAGTTGTTCTGGGTGATATTGTTATATCTCCTAAAACATTCAGTCAGAGAATTATTACAGAAAAAAGAGATACAACCATTGTGTCATCATTAGGTGTAGTTGGTGGTATTGTTGGTATACTATTAGCCATTCAAGTATTTTTATTTGGAGCAAGACCTCCCAAACCTTGGGGAATAGTTCACACAACAACCATCAGATCCAGCATAAAGGATAAAAGACAACGGATACTTGAAAAATACTTTTCCGTTCCAGATGCGCAAAGTGTTCCCTTTGTAACACCAGTGCATCAACGATTCTCGTCCATCTACGAGTTAAACAGCTCAGATAACCATCACGATCACGAAGAGCAGCTAATAGAAGAAAATGTGTTGCTCGATGATGAAGGCTTAAAACTCGACCATGACGTGGATGAAACACTTTCTAAAACACCCATCTTGGATGCTGCTATGGATATAAAAGATACTCTCAAAGATCTTCAAGAAAGATTGGGCCATTTGGAAGGAAGAAACCAAATGCTCGAATTGGTTTTAAAAGCGTACTATATTGATGATCGAATTTTCCAGGAATTGCATAAGCCATCGTCTAGCGAACCGTCTCGCGTATCACCGTAGTGATTACAGCCATAATTGTAAAAAAAAAATGATATATTTAAAATGACACATTAAGTTAAATCAAATTGACCTATAACTGGTATATATTTTTTGACTTCCCAAGATTGAGTTTTTTTTATAACTTGGAATAATGTATAATTTAGAAAGACGGCCAACTTTGTAAAAAATTACAACAGGTATGACATTACATGCCTCAGCAATACTATCAGACAATTTTTCTTCGACCAGTAGTTTGTAGAGTTTCGGTTTTCCTTTTAAGATTGCCTAAAATTATTTAATTGGCTTTAATTTAGGCGAATATGCAGACAAATACATCAGCTTTTAACCACCACATAAGATTCTCCTCATCATCCGTTCGTTTCACCGCTTAGAAAAAGAAAATTCAACCGGTCCATTTCACTGCTGCAAAGCTGCAAATCTGCAAAGCTGCAAAGCTGCAAAGCTGCAAAGCTGCAAAGCTGGAACAAAAGCTGCAAAACTGCAAAGCTGGAACAAAAGCTGCAGATCTGCAAAGCTGCAAAGCTGGAACAAAAGCTGCAAAGCTGCAAAGCTGCAAAGCTGCAACTTTGATGGTATCTGTATTGTGATGTCCCAGCTAGGTTGATACCATATCAATAAACATATGTATATATCCTAGTAGTTCAGTAGCTATAAACTTGTCTATACAATGTATACATCCCCAAATACTGTCTCTGTTTTATTTACAATTTTTAATATATTTTGATTTATCGTAAAATACTACGTGCATGACAGACCAGAGAATATATTCATATAATGAACAAGATCATGATAATAATTAATTGTTGTAATGGCTAGATATTGATTTTCTTTTCTTTGAGATTTTAGGGTCAATGATCTGGTGCATACTGTGATTAGTCAATGTTACAGGATTTTGGGCATAATTATGGTTATCGCCTTTTTCTACACTCTGAAAACAACTAATGACGTTGATAGCTTTGTTCAATTGCGAAATAAAAATCGGTACTTGATCAAGACTGTATGGAAGTTGGATATGAGCAATTTCACACATGGCATAGAGGTCTGTTTTGGCGCGATCAATTATGTAGAACGTAGCATTTTTGCCTATGTGGTAATACAGAATAAGAATGTTATAGATCTATAGAACGCAACTATAGTTTTACCAACTACAAGGAAAGCAAGAGTAGATTTCAACTTGTGTTTATCAGAAGTATCTTTGGCCAAAGTTGCAACACGCATCAGATCGATACCAACTAGCCGGTGATTGAGGGCCAGGTACTGCGCTTTCACTTCTCCGCAACCAAGTCGGTCACCCAACGTTGCTCCATAAATTCTATTAATTGATGCGTCAGGTCGTACATTGGCTTGTTTTTCGTCATCACTGACAGAAGTCCTATTCAATTAAGTTATGAATATCAAATTGTCCCCTCTCCATTATATCCTTTTTCATCCCAGCTAAAAGTTTCAATTACCATCGAAATTCTATATTGTTATCTAAGTCTTCAAAAAGAGAACTGAGAATCGCTTCCAAATATTGGGTAATAAGTTCCGTTTCTTTGGGCCCGTCTTCAGTGATTCTGCGTGGCAGCCTCTCCACCCTATTAATGATTTAGAACTAGACGTGATATTTTCAGAGCCTAAAAACTTACATGTTTTGGACGGACAGCAAAATTCTGTTGACAGGATTAAGGACATCATCGTCTTGTAATAGGGCTGAAATTTGCCGTGATGCTGCTAGGCGGGTGCATGCTTCACCTCGGTCACCGTCCTAATATTATGGATCAAAAAATAAAATAAAATAAGAATTATTAATCTTTCTATTCTGGCTTCTCTCTCAAATTTACCACATCTAATTGTATCATGATTTTTTCGAGTTGTAGTTTTATTTCAGATGGAAACGACTGATTAGTCATTTTATGACTTTGAATGATATGCTGGCAAAGTGCGTCACATGTGCTGAGATCAATGTGCTTGTGCAAATCTTTGTGGGTGCGCGCTGGCTTCAATAACAATATAGAGGAGAGAGCGAGTAAATGCTGCACATGCTCTTCAACGGTGAAAGCGATGTCTTGCTGTATGCGGCTGTTTACATCTTGTCTGAAACTATGAAATCGAGCAGATATGTCAATGCTGTTAAAGGGAAATGTTTAGACCTCCGTATTTTTTTCAAACGTATTTTTTTATACTACTTACAGCAAGACTGGCCAAGACCAGAAGGCCAGTATAAATAAAACTATTTACAGTGCAATCACAGCCATTCACAGCCTCTGAGTTTCCAAAAATTCAAGTTCCCTGCTATAGGAGGTCACCCCTCCTATAGCAAAGACTAGCCCCAGCCGCAATATCACAATATATCTTTTTTTTTATTTTAGCTTCTTTTCAAAGAGACAAGAGTCACTACTAAACTAACCTTTTTACGTGATCGGTTAATTTTATACGATAAAGAAGTATGTTAAGGGAAAAGAAAAAGGAGAAGAATAAAGTGTGGGAACCAGCTTTATTTGTAGGCTGATAAACAAGCTTATGTCAGAATGATTTAATTGCTTGTTTCATCATTTATAATGTTTGGGCCTTTACTTAAATTAGAAACATTGGCAAAAACCTCCCAAGCAAATCAGAACTTGGTAGTTGTCTATCTGCGCTCCAGTAGTAACTTGTGATGACAGTGAAGCAGATTTTTATGGAAAACAGAAATCGATCATCCCATGAAGTTTAGATGATATGGCATGTCAATCGACGTGTAGACTATCGCGTGATTCTAAAAAGTACGTTTATTTGAAAAAAAAAATACGTTTGAAAAAAATACGGAGTTCTAGACATTTCCCAGATCATGTAAGCCTCACATAGAAAAATACATTAGGGGACAATCAGGACTTAGAATTAAAATTATTAATGGGTGGCTTACACAGGTCACAATCACTTATTTATTTACCTTAGCCTAGCCTAGCGAGAGTTTTGTATGCATTATATCTATAGACTACAGTGTTACAGTATAATACAATCAAATATAATCACTGGCTTACATTACAATTGAATGGTTACAATCAAAAAGAGCAGGTTTAGTTAGTTGCACAGAAGAATATTGAACTTACCTTCACGGATGCCAGAAGTCCACTAACTGGTTTACCTTATGTTTAGGGATGGGATGGGGGCTGGACACCTCTATATTTACAAAAAAATAAATTATATTATCATACACATACATCAAAGCTAAAAATCTGACGTGATACATAGTCTCAAACCCAGTCCATGAACCAAATCATCCGTTTTGTTTCTCTTATAAAATCATCAATAATTATCGTAAAGAAATATTTTTTTTTTCGACTATATTATTCTAATATTTATTCCTAACCTCTAAGGATAACAAAATCAATATTTGAAGCTATTTGTTTTTTTTCGGAGTTAAACTTAGGCGATTGCGGTCAAAATTGGATATTATCGCCAAAAATGCGATATGGTCAATTTTTGACCGCAATCATGGCGATTGCGGTCAATTTTTAATAAATCGTTCTTAAAATTTTGCGGTGAGGTATGACATTACATGCCTCAGCAATACTATCAGACAATTTTTCTTCGACTAATAGTTTGTAGAGTTTCGGTTTTCCTTTTAAGATTGCCTAAAACTATTCAATTGGCTTTAATTTAGGCGAATATGCAGACAAATACATCAGCTTTTAACCACCACATAAGATTTTCCTCATCATCCGTTCGTTTCACTGCTTAGAAAAAAAATCAACCGGTCCATTTCACCGCTTAGAGAAAAAAATATCAACTGGCCCTTTTCCTAAAAACATTAACTTCAACCAACCTCAATTGCTAACTAATCATTAAGAATATTGCTACAAAGCAGGCGGTATTTCTTTTCTTTTTTTTTTGCCATGATATACGCTATCCAAAATACTTAAATAGTGTCTTCTTATCTTTTCGTTGCCTGTCTTACGATTGGGCCTTTTCAACACACCTTCGCAATCATTACTGCCTTGTATATCTCTTTTTTTATATATATCAAACTAGATCAGCCAGTACCTCGGAGTAACAAGGGGTAATAATGGTAACCAATACTTCAAGATAGGGCACATTTTACATGCCAAATACTGTTTTCGCAAGGAAGGAGAAAACTCTAGCGGCGGTTAAAATTAAATTATGTTTGCAGGCTTTCTTTTAAGTTTTTACATAATCCCTTCACTCTTTAATTAAATGCCAAGGTAAAGAAAACGAAAGTCGTCTTATTTACTATAAATCATCTAAGCATACATTACAGTCTAAATACCGGTAGCGGTAGATTAGATGAAGATGCTGCAGATTTGGATGCACTCCAAAAACAGCTTGGCCGAATGAATGGACTTTCAAATAAACTAGTTAGTTTTCAATGGCATGATGTAATTGCTTTCCCTTTCCACTCATTCAATGTATAGGTTAACATTTTGGATTCTTTTGATGGCAGATTATTAAAGCTTGAAGCATCTATTTTACCCATCCATAAGTCAACACAAAATTTGACCAAACTTGCCAACAGTAAAATATAGCTCAATATACCTCTATCTCAGTCACTCAAACTATTTCATCGTTTAGATATTGATGCCACCTTAAAGGCGACTGAGAATATTGTGGATTGCTTAAATATGCCCAGTAAAGAAGAAAGTTTCATTTTCAAAGGGTATGAAGATAGAGAGGAACTGTTGAAAGGGATGATATTGACATCATTTTTGTAGTCCTGATGAAAATAATGTCCTACCTTATTTAAAAGCAATGGGAAGATTGAAGGACGGTGTGGATTCTATAGAGAAGAGTCAATTGAGATCATGCGATATAACTGTTCGCAATATGGTAATGGCTTGTAGCATTTGTAGTAGTCAATCTTCTCACTTACGATTTTTTTCTTTTGATTAGAAAAATTTGCTAAAAACCGGTATGCTTCATCTGGAGACATTATTTCGAAAATGGTTGTCAGCTGTCAGTAACCCAGTTGATGTGAATACAATGCTCAGTTCCAGTACGTAAACCTTCCATTGGCACATACAATTTCCTACTAATTTTATAATTAGATAGTGAGCTAATGATGACAACATCGATGAAGCAGTTATCACAATTATCGACATACATTGCATCCTCTGAAAAGGAGATTGGATACTCTGTCGACTTTACCAAACCTTATATAGATATCCGATCCTCATTCTTACTCCGCTCTTTACATCCATTATCTCAATCGGTCCAATTATCAGAAAAACATCAGGGCATATCGTATGAAAGAGGATCCAGCGAATTTTTAAAGTATACCGAATGCTATACCAAAATGCTTGAATCCGAGTACAAATTTGCCGAGCAAATTATGGGGAATGAGACCAGACGAGCTGCTGCATTGAAGGGAACCATTATTCCTGCAACAGCCGAATATATTGCGGCTGGTAAACAGTTGAACGCGATTGCCAAGAGATTGAATTACACTGAAACAACATTTGTTTTTGATATAATTGAAAAGTACGATCGCGAATGTATGTCTTATCTTGATGAACTTTCACAAATTGTTTCATTGAATGACGTTCAGGAGATGATGAACGCATTCAAGTTGACTGTTCTCCGAAACTTTTATGAATTTATGGAGGATATCCGTGGTAGAAAAGAGGTTAATCCCCAAATGAATCTTAGTAGCGATGGTACAGTCCACGAAATGACGAGTAATGTAAGTGCGCTTTATCCTTTAGCATATACTATTCATTCGCTCATGATTTTTTTTTTTTTTTATATCTAGACCCTCAATTACTTCAAAAGATTATATATATGGCGTGACACAGTTGAGCCGCTACTGATTCTTGTCGGTGATGGCGGCTGGAATAGCATGCCTTCGCCCCAAGTCATGGCAGACACTTCTCGTGTCCATGTCGGTGAATCAGCATTAGGTGCTGCTTTATTACAGAAGTTCTTTGTTGATGCATTGGATCAAATGACAGTCGCTCTACAATTAAAATCCCGGGGATACAAGAAGCCTACTTTGGCTACCTTATTCCTATTGAATAATTACAATCATATTCTTCGACAGATTCGATCTCCTCCATTGAATGCTATATTTGATGATGGCTCAGAAATGAAGTTTGGAAAGCTTGTAAAGAAGCAGTTGGACGCATATCAAGAGTCTTGGAAGCCTTGTGTGGAAAATCTGATGGATGTAACTTACGTTAGAGGAGGCACTATCAATAAATCAATGGGTAACGCTGAAAGGCAGCTAATCAAGGATCGATTTAAGGTAGGACAAAAAGTATTAATCAGGCTTGGCGTGTTCATTAAAATTCGGAAATTACTAGAATTTCAATGCAGAATTTGAAGAGATTTCAAGAGCTCAACAAACTTATGCTATTCCTGATACAGAGTTAAGAAACCAAGTGATTCGAGATGTTAAGAATGTTTTGGTTCCCATGTATGGACGTTTCTTGGATAAATATCAAGGCACAGATTTCACCAAAAACCCTGCAAAATATATCCGTTATGATAAAGACAAGGTGGACAGAATGATAAGTCATTTGTTTGAGCCTACTGCTTATTAGGTTCTTTTTTTCCTCTTTGAGTTTCTTTTGAACATAACACAGATCAATATATCGAAAACAATAAACTAATTAGCAAACCCAATAAAAAAAAAAGTTTAAAATTTGGTTCATTAAAATTTGTAACCATCAAATTTGGGACTATCTACTAATCATTCATTTTTAACGTATCAGTTATCGATCTTGCACATGTTTAATTGCTTAAAACCGTTTAATCGGATTTTATGACATCAAACAGCGACGTTTAGCATTTATAATCGAATCAAACACAACATGCCAGTTTGCTTGTTATGAAACACTTTTTTTCAAGTAAAACAAAAAAAAATGTATTCATTCCTAAACCACACGCACTTTCACGTGTATGTTGCAAGTTTTCTACGAAATATATATATATTTAAAACTCGTCTTTTGACACACCATTTTGGTTTCATGTTACGGTGCTAGGAGTTATGTTTCTTTCTTTTGCATTTTTTACCCCACAGAGCATTGCACCAGTATGGAAATAAAATGGTGATTTTGTCTGATTTGGCAGTAGTTGCTTCATAAGGAAACAGCAGTGTATTAAATAGTACACCATTTGTATGACCAAGCATGATTTCTTACAAGCAGGCTAATTATTACACAAAATCCCAGCGCACATGATTACCCAACAAAAAAAACGGGTGATGCACCCATACAACTTTAATAAATCTTCCGCTATTTGTGGTAACACATCAACATATCCCTTTTTTACATAAAATAGTAACAATAATTGTACTTCCCACTCTCGCTTTACTGAAAGCTTGAAAATCCCGTCCATTTTGTTGAAAATAAATTGTCCCAAGCTAAATTTAACTAGTATTTTGTAATAATTGGGTTTTGGGGAAATATGTTTGGTCAAAAATTTTAGGGCTTATTTTCAATAACAGGGTATGTGGGGTTCCTTTTTGAAAGCATTGGCAACTCCAAGGCTGTTTTTTTTTTTTTTTTGGTTCTATTGGCGCTGTATAAAGGTATGAGTTCTCTAATGTAATAAGCTAACTATATTTCCATGTTTTTCTTGCAGAATTCTTCCCTCCTCGAAAGTAATCCGAGCAGCTAGGATATACCAGAACGCATATTTGACGTTTTTCTAGTATATGGAATATTGAATGTTAGTTATATCCTTTGACACGGAAATAAACTTTTTTTTTTCTACTTCGTGTTTATTTTAAGGATGTATCTTTTTTTTAGACGACGCATTATTTATAGTACATGCAGGTCTGTGGCCCATAGTAATTTTGGCTTAAAGCTAAGAGTATTGCTTGAATCTCCTCCCCCTCCCCTTTCCTAGCTCGTATTATTGGGGTGACCAACCTTAAACGTAATACCGACACATAACTTTCAAAAATTAGAAGGCAGCATTTCTTCTGTAAAGAGATGTTTGAATAAATAGGACAGGGACAGGGTTAAAAACGAAAAGTGAGAGAGCGATTTCATTTACAAGAAGAGTGATAAACAAGGGCTAGACTATTATATTAAGATGGACTAATTGATTAGTTATAAAAGAAACAGTTGTGGTTTAGGTAATATGTCACAATCATTCTACATGTACGTGATGTTACGCTCACAAATTGTTTTAACAGTAAGTTAGCAAATACTATCAATTGTAGAAGGGTTAGCTTTTTTTTTTTTCATTAAAGAAAGATTTGTAGTTTAAAATACCATGTAAGTGTAGATACAAATCAGAAAAAGTTTAAAAGTTCAGACGTTTGAGTAAACTCTATCATGATAGACTTTACCTGATGATCAATGTAACCTCAGAAAAAAAAAGGGGGGCGGGGTTTTCAAACATCCGGTAAAATTGAGGTTGTTAGGAGGCACAGTAGAGTTTGTTGTTTATTTATTTACGAAAATAAAAAATGACATAACAATTGGTAATGAGGTAGTAATGATAGTAAATTTACAATATGATACAAAAGTGAAAGGGAAATAAAAATAATGGGAGTGAGGGGGAGGAGAGAAAAATATAATAATAAGGTGATATCGGGGATGAGAAAAAAAAAAAAAAGAAAGTTAATCATCTTCGGAGACGGTTGGTAAACATGGTGGTACTGGCGGTGGTTTTGAACGGGGAGGAGGCATCTGAGGAGGAAGGATGGTTTCCCAGTCTGGTATTTCCGCTAATGATTGCCTTTGTTGGACGCGAGAAATGGGTCTTACTGGTAAACTTTGTCGATTTAATTTTTTACTAGCTTCATTTACAGTTGGTATTAATATTCTGTAATCATCTGTTAATGTAATAGATGATAATATAGCAGTTGATAGTAATCCCTCGTATCCAATTTTGATACATGCAACGATCTTCTTCATGGACTCTAACCACGATCTCATTTGGGTGACAGAATCACATCGGATATACCATTTGCATAAGGGTTTTCGTAGCTCAATAATATAGCCTTTCTTGAATTCTTCGGTGACAAAAACAAATGTGTCGTCTGTTAATAGAAAATGCTCTCTTGCTGGATTAGTTGCTTTGGCGGTTTTAAAAATAAATACAATTCGATCGACCAAAATAAACAATCTTCTTTTCCAGGATCTTCCGAAAGCAAATGTGGAAGGTTGCTCATACTTGTGCATCCAGTCTGAGTGGATTGAATTATCAATGGCAAACTTGGCTGACATACACCAAGGGTCAATGATAGTGGTATCATTGCTATTTTCGACGAGTGATGAAATGTTGTTATTGATAACATCAAAAGTAGGTTCTGAGAGTGATTTTTGATGACGACTTGATGACGATGGTACAAATCTACTTAGCACTTTATTTCTGAAGTTTTCTGAAGTTGTTGAACCGGATAGTAAATATCGTGAAGAAGGTGACAGGGTTGTTCGGGTAATAGCTGACGGTGCTATAAAGAGAGAGAGAGAGAGAGAGAAAATCAGGGTCATTCTTTAGTTAATTCCGCTTACAAACAAGTCCAATCAGGTTAAATCATACTTACAATAAGCCACATGATTATCATCTTCGCAACTGGCCACACTTAGTCTTTGACTGGAAGAAGTGCTTGTGGCTGTGGTGGTTGTGGTGGAAGATTGCTGAGATGCAATGGAAAGTCTGAATACTTCTTTATCGTCTATTGTAAGAGGGAAATCATTGCTAGTACTGCGTCTCGGATCTTCAACTGAAGTATATATAGGGGAAAACATTTGTGTAAAGAAAAGGGAAGAAAAGTGTTTAATAGAAAATGTAAAATTAGGAAAACTTATTTTAAAACAACGCTTTTATTTAGTAAACTAGTGTCACACGAACAGCTCTAAAATCTTATTCCGAGCAGGAACCAACGTCATGTCCTATAAGAAAGTATATCAGGAAAAAACGGGTTAACTCGTCAGCTCTGTGTAATATATTAATAATGGGCGCTCAGAAGATACACTCTATACCCAGGCGCTGCTCATATCCGGTGCTTAATCCGGCGAATAAAATAGTGTAACCATGCTTAATTACTGGAAGATATTGGCCTATTTTATTTTATTTTTTTCTCTCAGAGATGATCATGCCCTGGTCAAAATTTCACGTTGAGCAAACATATTGATCTGATCGAATCTTAAATTTTTTCAAGAAGAAAAAGGCCTTTATGAATTTCAAGTGCATTATGTTTGATAAAACAAAAAAAATTCATAGAAGCAAAGGTTCCGTTATTCTTTTTTATTTTAGGGTATCTTTCTCGTTCGTGAAAAGGTGGCGCAATGAACCAATATTGACATTCTTATTCGTTTCTATCCTGTCGTCGTTCCATGACAAAACATATTCAAGTTCCGTGAGCTTCCCCCTTTTTGTTTGTTCAAAACCTTAATGTTATTACCAAAACTGTCCGCGCAGCTTTTCTAACTATTGCACCATTATAAACAATAAGCTAATTTTCAAAGGTTTTTTATATTTCTAAAAATCTCACCTATGTCATTTCAGTATTCTCAGGACGTTGTATATGTAATTTGCTTTGATTATCATGCGACAAAACGTGCAAATAGTATTGTACCTTTCCAAGAAAGAAAAAACATCATATACCAATGGTAATTGGTACAATGATTTAATTTTTCGTTAACCAATCAAAGTCACCAATGACATCAAATGAGGGGATTCTTTACTAATGCCAAACACTTACAAACAGAAAATTCTGGATTGTTCGTATTATTATGTCATTTTTTTTTTTTTTTTTTTTTTTTTTTGAGAAAATCACCTGCTGTTAAATAATCTTTTGCCATATAGATGACATTTTCTTCATGATCAACTTTTCTAAACGGGGGATAATTCATTAGCCGATTTATAAACGTTTGTGAATCGTCAAAAGTTTAACCATTTACAAACATTGTCGGTTCCGATGAATTTTTTTTTCCTCCCGATTTGTTTGTTTGCCTTGGCCTAACTACCACTATTGTTACGATCGACTTTAATTGGAGAGAGCACGGTCTTAATCGCCGTGGATTTAACAATAAGATTTCTTATTAATCCCTGGTAGTGAAATTTACTCACCGTTATCTCGTCTCTTCGGCATTCGACAATTTGTGTGGTTCAATGTCCCCCTGACAGACTCTTTTATCTTTTTCCCTCTTTCCCCTTTTTTGTACTGATTGATTATCACACACAAATATTAAATACATTTGTAATTCATTCGTTTTAACCTCCAGATAAATTTGACAATGTTTTGTGATCATCACATGGCGTTTCTCATTTGATACATCGGGCTAGATATATTCAACCTAGCTACCAATTTACCTGCTGTATCCACTCTCCATAGCAGCCTTTAATTCAAATAAAGGCGATGAACATAGAGTAAACTATCACAACATTATCATAAACAAATTCTCATTATTAAACAGTAAATATTGAATGAAAAATAAGCACAGCCCCTAACTTATTTATTTTATTTTTCTTGCAAGCAAGATTGCTGTCTATAAAATTATTTTTTATGACTTTTTGTTTTTTGCTGAATATGGGCTATGCTACGGCTATACAATAGAATCCCTATTAGAACATATCATCTTTGTTACGATATTGGTCAAAGATCTCGTGTATGAAGACTGTCTTAGCATCAAAAGATGTCAGAAAAGCTACTTGGAAAAAATGTACGTGACAAAGACATTAACAACGTATGTTTTGACTTTACCTATTTATATCTGACTTGAACTGATATATTCTGCTTGAAAGAGCTTTAAAATATAGCAATAACTCTCATCTACCTAAGTAGTCCCTCTGAAAAGCATCTGACGGGCAAGATAGGATTACCAATGCCAATAGAATCAATTTGTCTAATGACGGACCTTCAGATCTAAAGTAACACACTTGAATAGGGAAAGCACAAAAAAAATTATCTTTTATCAATCGAGCTTTTGACCCCTGAAGCGCAAGCAGAAGTATAGTCTCCATAGGATGAGGCAAGTAACCTTACGATGTATTGGTTTATGTAACACAATATGTAGGCTTCCCGGCCTTTGAATGGACTCGGTGATTCCACAAAGAGAAGTGATCTTTTTCACACGCATGTTTGTACCTTCTTACATGTCTTAAATTTAAAATATTTTAAAGGCTTTTGGGGGTCATCTGTTGAGGTTTGTTACAGAAAACTATTCGACTATTAAAAGATCCCCCCCCCCCTTTTTTTTTTCTCATTTTACTGCTGGAAAAAAAAAAGTGAATTGTTAACATAAATACATCCGCTTCTTCACCTTTGAACTCGTCAATTGTAACATTCTAAAGTCATCGTATTGTACCAAATAGGATTGCTTCGATCTGAAAAAATTTGCAACTCCAAAAAAAAAATGTATATTTTTAGCTTGCACAACTCGTTACACAAGCATGAAATGGATTTTCAATGCTCGCACAAAAGTCATTGGAAGTTACCTATTAGATGGGAAGAAAGAAGGGTTTGTACACATTAGATATGTCTATAATAGTGTTCATCCTATCATGATGACACATCTACATTAAATATTATAATATATATATATATACGACGACGGATTATTTTATTACAATTTTGTAGGTTTTACTTCACCCAAGAAAAGGGTTTTATCTGTGCTTGCGCTCATGATGATGGGTTCTTTAGGATGCCAGTCAACATCATTAACACAACCTTTATGACCGGGTAATTTATAAAGAATTTTTCTACTTTCTACTTCCCAAATAACAACGGATCGATCAGCAGAACCACATGCGATTTGACTACCGTCTGTTGCCCAACAAGGTCGAATCAAATTCTTTTCGTAACCATGAGGAGCTCCTTCGAATATTTTAAGACAACGATCAGCAGCAGCAAAAGGCTTAATATCCCATATACGCACTGTTCAAACGTTTAGTCACTTTTTAGTCAATGAGATTAAGCACACAAGTCTCTTTTTTTTTTTTTTACCTGTATTATCCATTGAGTTTGTTAATAAGTTAAATCCATCAGGACTCAGAGACATGCCAGCAATGGTATCCATGTGTCCCTTCATTGTATAAGCGATTTGATTTTTACGCACATCCCACACTTTAATTTCATTATCGAGGCCAGCTGAATAGACCATATCACCAGCATCACTGAAACAAACGCTGGTGACCTGATAATCGTTTGTGAAAGTGTTGACGGCTTCCTTTGTTCTGCTATCCCAAATTTTGACAGTACAATCATCACTTCCGGATACAACTAATTCGGGTCCTCTTCTTGCGACCTGACAACTGTTGACAATACCGGTATGTCCTCTCCATCGACGTGTACGTTCGCCTGTCTTGGCATCAAAAATACCAACAGATTTATCTGCTGAACAACTGAAAATTTGGCTGGAATCTCTGGACCAGTGAATTTCCATGATTGCATTGGTGTGGCCCTTTAATACACCGTAATTCTTTACTTCTCCATAAGTGTTCCATAATACTAATGATGATAAAAGTCTAGGGAGTTGGTATTTCTATTTCTCAAATTGGGAAGGGGGGAAGCATACTTACAAATATTTCTATCGAAGCCTGCACTAGCAATATATTCTCCAGAACGATCGAATTCACAAGAGAATATCTCACCCTTTTTAGTTGGAAAAGAAAAAAAAAATAAAGTTAACTTTTCTGAAGTGGATCGATAATGGTGAAATTACTTTACGTCATGACCTATCAATTGCATTACGGGTGCTTCTAAGCCTGATGTACGCTTAATCTATTGTAGAAAAGAAAATGTAAGTGAACCTTGACATTGGGAATAGATAAAGAATTAAAAACATGACGCGTACTGTTCCAACAATGGCATTTTTAGTTCCAGATCTTTCGTTAGATAAAGTGATGAGTGAACTATTTTTATTTTCATCGTCTTGTTTAGCACGTTTGATGAGTGCACCTGCAACCGAGGTATCTTTTCTCTTTTCTGCCATTGATATATATTGTTTTAGTGGAGATGCTCTTTTTTTTTTATTGCGAGTATTTTTTTTTTTTATTGCAGGTGTAAAACAGTCACGACAAAAAGGAAATTTTAAGCGGGCTACAAGACACCCCAGCTCATTTTTTTTTTTTTTTTTTTGGTTCCCCTTTTTTTATTTCTCTTTGAATCTCATTTTATACTACCATGTTTGCCTGTCAACGTATTGCATTAAACGTCAGTAAGAGACAGTTTCATACCGTGCCTGCTATTTCAGCAGCTGAGGGACTTTTTGGAAAGTTCAATCCTTGGGCCAACAAGACCCAACCTGAACAAGTTGTAACTCCAGCTCAACCCACGAATCAAGACATTACCACCTTTAATGTTAAATACCAAGACGCAGACGATATTGCCAGTTGGAAGAGAACAGACGTCTTGACAAATCACGAAGAAATCGAATCCGCTGTCAAATCAGTCATTCTTCAACATGTCCAAGGTGCCACCGAAACCAACTGGAAAGATTTATCCATTGATGACTTAAACACCAAATTCAAGGTACGCACACACATACACACACATACACTCAGAAAAAAAAAGAATTGCAGAAAAAGAAAAAGAGAGAAAAAAACAAAAAAAAGAATGCATGAATTTTTTTAAATGTAGAGGGGGCGGGTCAAATTATGTATAGGATGGGGAGAACTAACATCACTTTTCTATATGTGTTGTAGATTTTAAAAGATAGCATTAAAGAAACCGGTAAAGAAGTACCCAACTATGAATTAAATGGATTAGAGACAACAAAGGATGTATTGGCATATTTCAAGACAGGTGGACCTTTAGAAGCTCAAAAGGTCACCATCGAAGCCTATTTCGAGGACAACCGTGAATCATTACCCAAGAACTTGACATTTGTTCCCAGAGAATAAAAAAAAAAAAATCGTAGCATGTACAAATTTTTAAATAGAATAAAATAAGGAAAAACAAAAGAGAGAAAGCTGTTTATAAAGAGAGTGATGAGGATGAGGTTGATAATGTACGTTGACAGATATCGTTCAATAGTTTTTGATGCATACTCCAAAGTCGATCGGGTGGCACAATACTAAAATAGATCGCTAAAAGTTCTTGATGAGGATGAGGTCCCTTTTGGTAAAGAAAGTAATATTGGCTATTACTAGACTCTTTGATCGCTTTTGTTCTCGTTGTATCTAGACGAAATGAAATACCCAACTGTAACATTTGATTACACTAGTTTTACCCAACCTTTACCGCATTAGTTTTTTTTTTTTTCCGTACACTAAAGAAGAACAATTTAAATTTGAAAATGGAACTTACCAATTTCTTTAGGTTTGTCTCCGTTGGCCATTTCCATTTGCCTTCATCTGTACACGTCGTATTATAATATCTTCCATACACCTCATGTAATAATTCGTGATTCTTATCCAGTTCATTCAAATCCACCAATCTTGGCGACACCATCACTCCTCTATCCAGATGAACAAAATGAATCAACCCAGGATAAGTCACTGCAAAAGAGAGATTGGTAAAATGCGTGGCTTCCTTTGTCAAGATAAAGGTTGTAAAATCAGAAAGACTAGATCTTAGTTGAGACTTGAATAATTTGACCTGACTTGACATCGGTTTCCAAGGCGATTTGGAAGGTACAGGCTTATTCTATAAAAAAAAGTAAGAAACGATTTTGTTTAGTAAACATAAAAAAAGTGCATCATCATCCCCCCCGCTCTTTCTTTTGTTACCTTATCCGGATCATCTTTACAAACAACAATAGAGCATAGACCATCACTTAACAAGATGATGATAAAATTCGCCAGATAGACATGACCATCGGACTTTATCCAACGCCTCACCAACTTGACATCCTCTGTTTGATCCAAATAACTTGTTTCACCGTTAATAAGGTTTGCCAAAATATGCTTTAATGACGAATCTTCATTGTTTGTGTTTGACGATAAACTTTGGGACCGGGAACGATGTGTTGGGGATGACGGTGCAGAGGCGATACGATCGTTACCCGGATGGAATGGATGATAGTTTGTCTTATGGGTCTGTTGTGTGGTCTCTGACGGCACACTGCTCGACAAGAAGGACATGTTATTATTCACGGCACAGGTGTCATCGATATTCAGAATATCGGCGATAGACTGTTGTTGTTGCTTATTTGGTATTAATAATACGTTGGATGGTCTATTGTTATTATTTTGGGGTAATGAAGGTTGAATGTCATGCGGTAATGATGTGATTAAATGATGTGTCAGATTGTTCGATAAGGGATTGCTCCAATATGAGATGGATGAGTCGGATGATACAACTGTAACTGAAGATGCGGACTTTTCCCGAATTTTAAAAGGAGTCGAACTTGAGTTAGCGTCGTACACATATGCAAGGGATGATTGATGACTGGAACTAGTGGTGGTCGTAGCAGAATTAGATGAGGATGGGGAGACGTTGTTCGGAAGAGCTGTCGTTGTCACGGTGGTAGCTGTGCCTGAAGTAATTGTTGATGTCGTGGTCGTGGTGGAGCTAAGAAATGGAAAGACAAGGTGCATTAATAAAAATTCAAGGAACGGGGTACGTTCAACAAGGCAAAAAAAAAAAAAAAAATGATGGGTCACTCCTACTTGGATGAGATGTTTTGGGGTAATGTGGTAGAGCGTATTGTATTAATTATGCCTACATAAAAAAGTAATCAAAAAAGTAAATAATTGCCCAGGTGGTCTTAAATTTTAATTATTACCTGACTCGTGCTTTTCTTGTAAATAATGTGATACTAATAGTTTCAAAAAATACACAAACTCATCAGGCAATTCTTCTGTGTTGGAGTTACGGCATTGTGCTACTAATTTCTCTCTCGCAAACAAGAAACAATACGCCCATGTTGTAGTTGTGGTGGTGGTGGTCTTGGTGGCCTCATTTAAATCAAACGAATGATGTTTATTCCTTGACGAAAAGAAGGAGTTTCGATGATGATGATGATGATGGGCATGATATTGCGTTTGATGGATAAAAGTCGAATTACAACTGCTTCTTAGACTTTCAGTCAATCGAAATCTCAAATCCTCGCTCACTTGTACTTGCTCACTGGCACATAGAGCCTCACTCGATCGGATCGATAACTTACCGCACGTGGAAAGGAACGGTAACTGTGATAAGCAGGTCCGTATCTCGGACATGGATATCGTCGCCAGTTTACTTGAACGTGCATTGCCTCCAATCTGTAATGACCAATGTGGTCCATAATGAAACTTTATGAAATGGTGCATCACTTTTAAGTGGAGCTGCAACAAGTTTATTGGCATATTCGTCTTTTTGGTGCAAGCAACATACAGTAGGTTTTGTTGCTACAGATAGATAGTTAGATATGAATATTAAAATACGTTTATCCCCCCCCCTCACCCGTCTTCTCTTCCATTAGATACCTCTCTAAATGCAACCGTCTTGTTTCCAATTTGTATATATTGAATCACATTGTTAAGATTAGCCTTAATTAGGTCTTTAATGACCAACAATGGTAGATAGCGAATACGTTGGCTTTCGTTGATAGAACCAGTATTTGAATTATTTCGTTTTCCCTGTGCCGACTGATAAAGCACTGTTCCCAGTTTGTTAATAATAAAGTAATTTATCATTTTCCAATGATAAAAAAAAAAAAAAAAAAGAGAGAGGGAAAAAAGCGACACTCCGAACAATTACTTATTTTTATTGTAAATGGCAATACGTTTTGCCCTGAGATATAGGCCTCCCACATAATAAAAAAAAAATGGTTCCATTGTTATCCTCCTCCTCCCTGTTGTTATTGTAGCAGTCTTAAACAGTTCTCTTGACCTCAAAGAAACGCTTAAGATAGTACACTTGCCAAAGACAAACACTGATCAATAAACCAAGTTGAGCTGTAGACCACCATTTGACACGAGAATTTGTACTTTCAGCAGCTTTTATGAAAGAAATACCGTTAAAAACAACATTTCTGTGATCTTTTTTTTTTTTTTTCAGAATACTCACTGTCTCTGTGCTGACGTTCTCTAAAGACAATATACTCTTGTTGAGCCTTTACAGCAAAGATACTCTCTGCTAATTCTGCAATTTCCTTATCAAGGGGGTCGGTAGATTCTACGTAGAGAGTTCATCAATCCATCACACACACACACACACGTTTCTTCTTTCTCCTACCTTTCACACTGTCATGAACCTTTTGAAAATTTTCGTGGACATTGAAACTGAGCTTCTTATCACTCACATTAGAAAACTCGTTACTGAAACAGTAGGTATGCTTTCCTTCAAAACGAGCGTTGTAAGTGTGGACATCGGATGTGGTTCGAACCGTGCTAATAACAGTGGCTCCAGTGGGATCCGTCAACTAAAGAAAAAAAGCATCAATACGAAATATCACTTGGCTTTTTTTTTATTATTATTATTTATTTTTACCCAGAAATCAACATCGAGTTTACCTCCTTCTCCAACCTATGAAACAATGAAAAAAGGAATCGAGATTAGATGTCGAATAAACATGTTCAATATCCATCTCTTTTTACTTCGTAAGAAAGTGTCAGTCTCTCTCCAACATCCAACTCTTCATAATAACATTCTTTTTCTCCAGCATCAATATCAATAGTCATGGCATATACATGTTGAATAATCAGCAAAAGTGCTGTAATGGCCAGCAACAAACGATTCATCTTTTTTTTTTTTTTCTAATTAAGGGGAAGGTCAGAAAAAAGAAAGAAACGATGCAAAAGGGTATTGGCCCAAAAAAAAAAAAAAAAAAAACCTTTTTTTCGATCGGCTTTTCAATTCATTATTTTTTACTGCTCGCTCCTCATAGCCTACAGACACTTTCTTGAATATTATATTCTCTTAAAAAAGAACATATAAGAATTAAAGGGTGGATTGATAAATAAAAAAAGTACGCGACAAACATACTTTGTTTAGTCATCGGGCTCTCTCAGTATAAAAAGGGGGGGGGGGAGGTGAGGGAACAATCATTATGCAAACAAGTGTTTTAAAGTTGGAAGCACGAAAAATGATGACTTTGTGAGTTTCTTTTTTTTCCTTCTTGTAGCGTGTAAAATATGGGTTCTGCATTCTTAAGACATGAATTCATAAATATAGATTGAAAGTCCCCACCACCAACACCAATAACACCAACTATAAACAAGATCAACAGTGTAAAACTTGCATAATACTTGACATAAACTCACGATTCGTAAGTCATGGGCTTGCTTTTTTTGAGTATAAATGACGCCAACTTATTTATCTGCACTTGTTTCTCTTTCTTTTTCTCCTTTTTTTAACTTTTTACTTCTCACTCACACACCCCTCACTCTTTCTTTCTTTGTTGCATTTTCTGTAAAAAACAAAAAAAAAAAAATGTTACTCACGAGAACCTCACTTTTAAAAGTGGTTGGTAGGGTATGTATATAAAGCGTGACACGTGTGCCTTGCGTGCTTCAATGGTTTGTCTCACCCCTTATTTATCTTTAGACAACAATGAGATCCTATACCAACTGGGCTAGTCAAAAGGTCGCCATGTCTAATTTTGAAAAGGACCAATATATCAATTACCAACGTATTGAAGACAATTTAAAAGTGGTTCGCAAAAGGTTTGATTTTTGATATTGTAAAAAACGCGAAATTCTTTTTCGTTTTCTTTCTTCTAACGCGTCATATGACTTGTCTTTTTTAGATTGAACAGACCCTTGACACTTTCAGAAAAAATTGTCTATGGTCATTTAGACGATCCCGAAACACAAGAGATTGTACGTGGTCAATCCTATCTTCGACTTCGTCCTGATCGTGTAGCGTGTCAAGACGCCACAGCACAAATGGCTCTTTTACAATTCATGTCGGCTGGTTTACCCACAGTTCAAGCACCCACCACCGTTCATTGTGATCATCTCATTGAAGCCCAAGTGGGTGGAGAAAAGGATCTGAAGCGTGCCATCGATATTAACAAGGAAGTCTATGATTTCTTGGCCACCGCCACCGCTAAATTTGGTATCGGCTTTTGGAGACCCGGCTCTGGTATTATTCATCAAATCATTCTGGAGAATTATGCTTTCCCCGGTGGCTTAATGATCGGTACAGATTCACATACACCCAACGCAGGTGGTCTGGGTATGGTCGCTATCGGTGTAGGTGGTGCTGATGCTGTCGATGTCATGTCGGGTGTACCATGGGAACTTAAATGTCCCAAAGTCATTGGTATCAAATTAACCGGTAAATTGCATGGATGGACCTCTCCCAAGGACGTGATTTTGAAAGTAGCCGGTATCTTAACCGTCAAAGGTGGTACGGGTGCCATTGTCGAATACTTTGGTGATGGCGTTGACTCTATTTCTTGTACGGGTATGGGCACCATCTGTAACATGGGTGCAGAAATTGGCGCCACCACTTCCTTGTTTCCTTTCAATCAACGTATGGCCGATTATCTTCGTGCCACAAAACGTGGTGAGATTGCCTCCTATGCTGAATCCTTTTCTGAAAACTTGCGTGCCGATGAAAGTGCGCATTATGATCAAGTAGTCGAAATCGATCTGGATAAATTAGAACCTTATATCAATGGTCCTTTCACACCGGATTTAGCCACTCCCATTTCCAAGTTCAAGGAAACCCTCAAGAAAAATGACTGGCCTCAAGAACTCAAGGTGGGCTTGATTGGTTCTTGTACCAATTCTTCCTATGAGGATATGACACGTGCTGCATCGCTTGCTCAACAGGCCATTGATCATGGCGTCAAGGTCAAGTCGCATTTCACTATCACCCCAGGTTCTGAACAAATCCGTGCTACCATTGAACGCGATGGTGTGATGGATATCCTGACAAACGCGGGTGGTGTGGTCTTGGCCAACGCATGTGGTCCCTGTATCGGACAATGGGATCGTAAAGACGTACCCAAGGGAGAAAAGAACTCTATCATTACCTCCTACAACCGTAATTTTACTGGTCGTAACGATGCCAATCCTGCTACTCATGCCTTTGTTGCCTCACCTGAAATCGTTACCGCCTTAACCATCTCGGGTGACATGACCTTTAATCCATTGACCGATTCCTTAATCGATCATTCGGGTAAGCCTTACAAATTGGACCCACCCAAGGGATATGAATTACCCCCACATGGTTATGATCCTGGCCAAAACACATACCAACCCCCACCCTCTGACAGAGCTCATGTCCAAGTCGTGGTCGACCCCAAATCCAGTCGTCTTCAACTTTTAAAGCCGTTTGAAAAATGGGATGGTAAGGATATTAAGGAAGTCCCTATCCTTATCAAGGTCAAGGGTAAATGTACCACCGATCATATCTCCATGGCAGGTCCCTGGCTTAAATACCGTGGCCATCTTGACAACATCTCGAATAATTTCCTGATCGGCGGTATCAATAGTGAGAATGGGAAAGCCAATTGTGTCAAGAATGTGTTTACGGGAGAGTATAAGGCCGTACCTGCTACAGCTCGTGATTATAAAAAGGAAGGCATCAAATGGGTCGTGGTAGGGGATGAAAATTATGGTGAAGGATCTTCACGTGAACATGCCGCACTCGAACCTCGTTTCTTGAACGGTACAGCCATCATTGTCAAATCCTTTGCACGTATCCATGAAACCAATTTGAAAAAACAGGGTATGCTCCCTTTAATCTTTGATAACCCGGAAGATTATAACAAGATCGATCCCGACGATAAGGTCTCTATTTTGGGATTAACAGACTTTCAACCTGGGAAACCATTGACAGTACGTCTCACCAAATCGGATGGTAGACATGAAGATATCAAGGTGAATCATACTTTCAATGATTTGCAAATTGAATGGTTCAAGAATGGGTAAATATATATATATATATACATATAAATTTATATCTAAGGGAATCTTTCTCTTATTTGTTCCGTTACTAATCATTCCTTCTTCTTTTCCTTGTAGTTCCTGTCTTAATTACATGAAAAAAATGGCTAGCGAGAAAAAGTAACCACCCCCCGTCATCGTTTTTAATAAAAACCAAATGGGAATCTCCTTATCAGCTTTTTTTTTTTATTCGTCTATTTAACACTAAAATACTGAGATTTCTCCCACCTAATATTTACATGAGCTTAAACATATGAGCGTCCCCCAATGTATGAAGAGGACACATATTAATATAGGTTTCAGCGCAGGAGTTAGACTACGTTACATCACTAAAGCATAAATTACTTTACAGCAATAACGAAAAGGATTTGGGATTTTTATCTAGCAGTTCTGAAAGGCCTTTATCAATTCAGTGATTTTTTTTTTTTTTTTTTATAAAAAAAAACATAGATATCCCTTTAATACATCAAGACAAAATCTCTCACGCGTATAACAAACCAACCTCCCCCCCCTTATCGGATAAGTATTTAACCCACCCAATCATAAGATGTGTATCACGTGTTTATCACGTGATTTACATTAAATTATATGCTACGTTTATGGCCGGATTTTTAAATTCATAACATAAGGCGACGTGGCCTAATGGATAAGGCGTTAGACTTCGAATCTAAAGATTGTGGGTTCGAGTCCCATCTTCGTCAACCTTTATTTTTCGCAATTCTGAAGAAAATTTGTGCAACGATAAAAATTGGTTTTTTTTTTTTTTAAAAAAAAAAGAAAAGCAAAAAACGTTTTTGATATCCCAACTTTTTTATGTAGATATTTAGAAAAAGAGCAAGTGAGTGTGTGTGTGGGGGGGGAGAGATTGCTGATGAACCCTACTAACAACTATAAGTTTGCCTTGACGGAAAAATGATTCATAGCCTATCTCCCCCCATGCAAACGATTATCTTGAATAACGATTATCTTGGGTACGGGGAGGATTTTTAACTTGAACACTTGCTAGCCCCTGTCAACAAGGATTGAAAAGCTCTTTTTTTATTGTTGAAGATAGAGATATGCTGTAGGAGTGTCAAAAGATGTCATCTTGTTATGAACAAGTCGGGGGGATGATTTCTTCATGCAGACTAAGTTCTGAATATGGACTGAGACAGTTTAAATGAAGCCCCCCCCCCCCCTTTTTTTTTATTTTCACAAAAATGAGGGGACTCCGTAGGATGAATGTAATAGTCTTTTGGGAGGATGAAGGGTGTCAAGTATTTTCGTGTAACTTTTTTTTTTTTTTCAAACTAAAAAGATTATCTCATCTTTTTAGTGCATAAAAAACAATGGTTTCAAAAAAAAAAAAAAAAAAAAATTGTATTTAAACAGAAGTTGTCATTTTTTTTTTATACAGAAAAATATATTCTTCTTTTTTACTTCAATTCCACTTAAAATGGTTCATCTTTGGCTTCGAGCAGAAACAAAACCGATGGAGCATCGAGCAGCGTTAACACCTGCTACTGCTAAACAACTTATAAAAGCAGGATTTCAAATCACCGTAGAAGAATCTGACCAACGTATCTTTGATGATCACGAGTACGCCGAGTAAGTTCACTCCTGTTTTGTTAAAATAGAATCAAAAACGACTCACAATGGGACATTTTTTTTTAATAAATAAGGGTGGGATGTACCATGGTTCCTTTTGGCAGTTGGAAAGAAAAGGCTCCCTCTGACGCTTACATCATTGGTCTAAAAGAACTCCCCGAGAATGATACATCGCCACTCCATCATACACATATATTCTTTGCCCATTGTTTCAAGAACCAAGCTGGGTGGAAGGAGATCCTACATCGGTTTAAAGACAGCGGTAAGATTCTGGACCTTGAATTTTTACAAGACGCTCAAGGACGTCGTGTAGCTGCATTTGGGTTTATGGCAGGGTTTGCAGGAGCTGCTGTCAGTCTGGATGTCTGGTGTCATCAAAAGAAGGGGTTAAAGATGGGTGCATTGAAACCGTTTCAGAATGAACAAGCGTTGATTGATTATGCCAAGGGAAACCTCCGTGAAACTTTATTACATGAAGGTCGCCATGACAATTATCCGACATTGATGGTGATGGGAGCACGTGGACGATGTGGATCTGGAGCAGTGGATTTTGCTAAAAAAGTAGGATTACCCGCTGAAAATATCATTCAATGGGACATGGAGGAAACAAAGAAGGGAGGACCCTTCCCGGAGATTATGAAGGCGGATATCTTTGTGAATTGTATTTATTTAAATCAAAAGATTCCTCCGTTTATGACGCAAGAAATGATTGATTCAGATGGACGTCAATTGACAGTCATTTGTGATGTGAGTTGTGATACCACCAACCCAAACAATCCCATTCCTGTCTATAGTGTGAATACGACCTTTGATCAACCCACAGTACGGGTAAAGACAAGCAGTAAAAGACCATTGGATGTCATTTCTATTGATCATTTGCCTACTTTATTACCAAGAGAAAGTTCAAACATGTTCTCTCAAGACTTGTTACCTACCTTGATGGAACTCAAAGATATCGAATCATCTTCTGTATGGCAACGTGCACAACGTTTGTTCTATGAAAAGTTACATTTGGCCACACTTACAAACAAGTTATAATCGGGATTTGAATCAACGTGACGTCCCTCTTTTTTTTTTTTTAAAAAAAGATCCAACACTAAAAATAAAAAATGCTGGCCCAAAAAAAATTTACAGCAAGCACCAAATAAGAAACTTTTTTTTTTTTTCTCCCTTCTCTTTGCTTTTTTTCTTAATTTTTTTTTTTTCGCGCCGCGTGTTCTATATAATGAGTGACTTGGAAAAGGAAACTGTGACTGAACAACAACACTTGACCGAATCAAATAACGATTCAACTCAAGCTGTCGAAGATTCAACAGAAGTTGACAAGGTAAGAAAGAAAGAAAGAAAAAAAAAATATTTTAATCTAGAATCTTACAAAAAAAAATATTTGGTTTTTTTTTTTTTTTTTTTTTTTAGGAATTAGAAGCCATGAAACAACGTGTCAAGGATATGGAGGACGAGGCAGCTAAATTACGTGATATGCAAGCCGAAGTGGAAAAGTCAATGAACCCTGAAGAAGGTAATTAAATCATTTTTTAAACAACTTGGTAATCATGGGCAAGTCTTTTAAAAAAAAAAAAAAAAAAAAAAAATATACGTTTATAGACAAGGAAGCAGTTGATAACCGCTCCGTCTATGTTGGCAACGTAAGTCCCTCCCTCCCTTCTCCTTTTTGATCATGTAAAGAGTTTTTTTTTTCTTTAAAAAAGCTAACAAACTATATTCTTTTTTTAAAAAAAAAAGGTCGATTATGGAGCTTCACCTGAAGAACTTCAAGCACATTTCCAATCTTGCGGTACAATCAACAGAGTCACAATTTTATGTGACAAGTTTACTGGACATCCTAAAGGGTAAAGTTTATGCTACATGAAAGAGAGAAAGAGAGAGAGAGAGAGAGAGAGAGAGAGAGAGAGAGAAAGAAAGGGAAAAAAAAACTAAAAAAAAAAAAAATGGTATTGAAATAGATATGCCTATGTTGAGTTTGCAGAACCCAGTTTTGTCAATGCGGCTGTTGCTTTAAATGAAAGTTTATTCCGTGCACGTTTATTAAAGGTAACACCCAAGCGTACAAATGTCCCCGGTTTCTCTGCGCGTGGTCGTGGAAGAGGTCGTGGCGGTGCTTTCCGTGGCGCTATGGGCGCTCCTCCTTATTATGGCGGTCATTCTCCCATGTATGGATACCGTGGAAGAGGGTAAATAATTTACACTTACAAATCTGTCAAATTTCTATATATTTTTTTTAACTCTTAATTACTCTTAGTGGACGTGGTAGAGGTGCTTATTATTCACCATATTAATTCTGGATTAACAACAACATAAATATATATACACACATATACTAAAAAACAAAAAAAAAACAAAATTGAAAATTTAGTGCTTTTTTTTATAAAAAGAAACTAATAAAAAGTCTTTTTTCTCTTTCTTCAATAATAAAAAAAAAAAGAAGGGAGGTAACCCCCTCCCTAAAATCCCCCATCCTAAATTAAACTTCCGTCTTACACACCTCTTAGTAAAAAAACGTGTTCTTTCTTTTCTCTCTTTACCTTTTTCTCTCTCTCTCTTTTTTTTTTTTTTTTTTTTTTTTTTTTTGTTATATAAATATACCCCCTTTACACACACCCCACACACCCCACACACCCCACACAACACACCCCACACATACGCAACTAACAAACTAAAAAAAAAGAAAAAGAAAAATGGAGAAACAATCCAGTAGCAGTAGTATTGACGCCTTTCAACAAAAAAAGAATAACCGCTTGTCTTCATATGTACCTGTTCATCGTCGTAATGAAGAAGAAGATGTAAAACGCAACAAGTATCGTTCGAGCGACATTATTCAAGTGGAACCAAGTACTTCCAGTAAACGCTCTTCTCTTATGGGTCGTCGTCCTCCCTCTGTGAACAATCGTTACAGTCGTAATAGCTTTATGGGCGATGACGACATGGAGTACTATGTAAGTTTTTTTTTTTTCCTTTTTTTATTCGCATGTTTATTCATCTTTATTTTACTGTAGGACAATGACAATACTGAATGTCCTCAAGAGGACTGGGAAAATATTCTTAAACAATACGATCGTTACAGTATGAATGATGAAGACAAACGAAAGAGTAAGCGGGCCAGTCGTATTATGGACTCCTACCAGGACTTGGCAGGTAAAAAAAAATTAACTTTAATTAAATATTTTAAACCCTCGTCGCTAATTACTTTATTTAGTCGAGGTGCCAGTAGTAGATGAGCCAACCGTCGTTCTGGACTGTTATGATTTTCCTCCCGCCTTTAAAACTCATCATTTACATGATATCTTTCGATCCTATGAAGGTGTACGTGGTGGTTATAAAATCAAATGGTTGAGTGATACACGCGCCCTCATCATCTTTGACCACCCTTCCACTGGTATGTTCTATTTTATCTTTTGTTGCTTTACATGTACTCATGTTTTTTATTTGTACAGCTAAGAAGGCTTACATTGACAATGTTACGCACGCACTTGCCAAGATTCGGCCTTACGAGGGCCCGACAGATTTCTTAAAGG
>NW_026252425.1:0-108539 GCF_025094135.1 Mucor mucedo | reverse complement strand
ACTGGCACTGGTGGCGCAGTTAATAGAGTGCAACTTCATTGTAATGTGCCAAAACGGAATCTGTGACATTTTGAGCATTCATCTCAGACAAGTACAAGTAATATAAAAGGAAATTTATTTATAGCCAGATTTTTTTAATGTGGGGCGAAAAAAATTTTTTTTAAGAAAATTTTGCAGGGAAATATATTTTATTTGGGGGGAGTCTAAATTGTTTTTGTATTTTTTTTTTTTTTAGATTGAAAGCCATCAAGGAGCAACTAAACAGCACGTCTGTGGGATCGATATTCTTTGGAAAACTTTTTGATAATATCATCAGCTTTTAAGACATCGTTACCCTTGCTGTAAGCTTCAATATATCTATAAGCACGATTATAATAAAGAGGAATGGGCATCCTAATTTCCACTTCCACATTATACATAAAAGGTATCTGAGTCTGAATTTGCGCTTATTGTTGCACTAAAATGTGGAAATAGAAAAACATATCTTCATTTTTTTATGGCCAGAGTCAGCCAATCAATTGCTCGTAAATTTAGGTTTTCTATGTTGCTTACAATAATGTCATTTTCATAACCATAGTCTTTATATAATTACGCGAATCATTTTATCAACTTCTTATCTTCATATATAACTGACTAAATATGAAAATGTCTCAACAATTTATCAATGCATCTACTTCTTTAACTGAAACCGAAACTAAGGCCTACAGACAATGGTCTTACCAGAGAGAGCTTGTAGCTATTGAAGGTATGATTGAGTTTCGCCCTTTCGAACGAAATAATTGTGTCTCTACCATTTCTTTCTGTCGCTTTAGAAAATCTTTGAAGATCAAACGAGTGGAGATCCTTTGCGTTAAATGTTACCCCTTTTTCATAGCTATAATTTAGAATTTCAATCATGGTATTAAATAACTACTGTACCGATAGTCTTTTTATCAATCCCAGAAAGCAACTTCAAATTCAAAAGTCTGGTAGGATATAGCAATCGTCTAAGCATAATAGCCAATGCAAGGTGGCGGTCCAACAAGATATTCTGGCGTGTGTGCTGTCTAAACGAGACTTTCCCCGCAAAAACTAAAACTTTAGATACCATTTTAAACCCTCTGAAATTAAATATAAACAAAGATTTATGTACTTCGTTGATCAACGTAGAAATATCCAGTGTTTGTCAATTATGCAACGCGTAATTTGTTTTGTTATACTCCAAACAAGCTAATAATTCGTCCTCTTCATTACGTCTTTCTTCAAGTGTATTTATATAGTCCTCGTAAGTACTTATGGTAGCGTATAAGTGAAGGATTTGGGACATGCTTTGTTAAAAAGTGTATGATAAAAGAGAAAAAGGCAAATAAAGTAAGAAAATGTGATGTGATCTCTCATAAAGTGCGTGTACAAAAACGGCAGTGTGGAAATAGTGTGTATTTACCCCGAAAGTGTAAATTGGAAAAATTGCCCATTCCTCTCTAATATCGTCTATTGATTTTATGACCGAAAATAGCCTCATCATTATCAAGAAACTCTTCCATTCTTGACTTCAGAGTGTCAAACGAGTAATCACATTCCATTTGTGCATATCATTTTGCTGCGCCCCAATGTCTTTCAATCTAGTTGCACTCACAATGGTACTTCGGGTATAAGGTAAAAATGTGACCAGCCTTGAATGTTTTGGTCTGAAGCATGTTTTTTTCCGCCAGAAAATCCGGCTGCTGGGAGAGCAGGTACTCAGCGCAACAACCAGGCTTGACCGAAGGGTCTTGAGGTGTACCACTCACACACGATCTTCTAATATGCTCGTTTCTCCCAAGCAAACCACGTTCTCTCAGTAGAACAATCATTCCTTTGAATTCCTCACGGCGCTGTAAACATAATGAAATGAAAATTGATATGAGTTTCTTCTAATTTGATATAACAAGTATGTATATTTACTCCGTGTTGGTGTTTTTGAGCAACTTCCAAGTTATCAAACACCTCTCCCTTTTCTCTCCGTCTAAGGATCTCCTTTCTTGCAGCTTGAGAATCGAAATCCTCGTACTTGTACATACTTTGAGACCTGATGATGCCGTTTCTATCTACAAAAGTGGTATCCCGAAACCTATACTTGGTACAAATCGTCACATTGGTGGTCCCGGAATTCATCCTTGAGGCAAGAAAGTATCATCCGCAAAGGCTTTATGGTTTGAGCTTTGGTCAAAGGCAAAGATATCAACACAGTTAGGATGCAATTCATCAAAAAGAGGAATCACATCATTCAACTGGTTAGTTAAATTTTTCTTGGTCCAATAACCATTGCCGCTACTGTTGCCAGGGAAGAAGATGACTCTTGATATCAAATTGACACCATTAACTGTACCTCTCATTGTTCCGTGGCAGAGACACATAAATGAATTGATCACGATAGATCTTCCCGGACCTTTGGGAATGATTATGGATTCGTTCTTCTCACACCAATGAGTGACTTTACAATTATTTGAATTAAAGATTGATTCGTCGTGAGTAACTAAAACCATCTTCTTTTCATTGTCCCTCAGGTTAGGTTGAACTGGATCAGCATTTTCATCATCCAATGTATAGGTTTCCATACGCTGTGCCATTCCATCATC
This sequence comes from Mucor mucedo, assembly GCF_025094135.1. NCBI lineage: Eukaryota > Fungi > Mucoromycota > Mucoromycetes > Mucorales > Mucoraceae > Mucor > Mucor mucedo. The sequence goes on along the minus strand of NW_026252425.1, from coordinate 105,942 downwards.
TGACGGGCCCACTTGATTCGGTATCGAACAGCATCAGGACGCTCATGACCATCAAAGTATGTTTGATCCTTTCCTACACATATACGCCCAAAATTGTAATCAAGCTAAAGCATTAGTAAATGTGCTAAGTTTTACATATTGTATTTACCAGTCTTAAAAATAAAACCCCAAGCCTTCAAGTAACTTGACAGAGCATCGTTCGAAAGAGGATGCTCTGGTTGAACGGAAATGACATCGGCACCCTCGAGGTTATTTCTCAACTCAAGCAACTCTTTGAGTACTTCTTGTCGAAGATGTTGACGAAGTGCAGAGATACTTCTACGAATAGGGGCTTGACTACGAAGCCAAGCAAGACATCTCTCCTTCCCATCGGGGTCACCAAGGATCGATCTTCTCTTGACATGTTTACCCTGCTGATGAAGTGGAATTTCACCAGTACTCAACCAAGTTTCAAACCACTGTCTAGCAACACGGCGACGGTAAAATTTGGACGCGTGAGGCCAGTGCAAATTAACCGCACGCGTTGTTGCTCCAACAAATGTCTATCCTCCCAAAAGTTCGAGCATCACTTGCTTCATCACAACATACTTCAAGAACTGGTTTACACCTTCTTGATGTTGATTGGATGTACAATTTCTCGACACCCCAATCTTTGACTCCAACAGGGGCAAGGCGTCACAAATCTTTTCCAAAGCAGCTTCATCGGGTCTTCTTGGTCTTTCAATTTTTTCTGGTTGAGATGCTGTGGTGGCCTGTTGCAGAGCGGGGAAAAAACTGTTAATAGGACGACAGCCTACAGCTGCCTTGGCTGCAGCAGATCTCTTTCTGCTAGGAGTCTCTCTCGCAGGAACAAGTTTACGCTTAAACTTTTGGTGTCCTGTTTCTTCAGTTGCATTACTCCAGGAAATAGGAAAAGCTTCAGCGTTAACTGGTCATCTTCGGGTTGGCAAATGTCAACAATTTCAGCCTCATTAACAATCTCTTCATCAGGAACGTAAGCAGCTTCTGCAATTTTTGGTAATTGTAATTCTCTGTCTCTCTTGCCAATGTTCATTCTTCTTCTTGATTTGGCCATTGTATAAATTTATTTTTATAGATAAAGAAAGTGTCTCCAAAAGATCAATGACAGTAATAAATAAATTAAATCAAGATTTATTATTGGTCTTTTTAAACTCCAGGTTATCATTTACATCTACATATATTGTACTTTGCGAAATGTACTCTGTAATTCCAAACCAAATTTCTAAAATACTATTGTCTCAATACACATACTGCTGAATTTAAGGGTATTTGTACTTATTATATTATAATTAAAGAAGAATTTCTTCTTTTTCAGGGTTGATGATATTGAGCCTCCGGCTGTGATTTTATAGGCCGTCTCTAAACAACTTCAGATCAATATTTCAAGCCTTTCAATAAATATATTAATTTAAAAAGGGTCACTTATCTTAAGAATATACTTCATAATATATATTCTAAATTTCAAGTGGTTCTACTTAGTACATAAAAAAGGTTTAAACTTTTTTACCTGTTGTGTTTTAAGGTAAGGTTTAAATTATAAAAAGACTATAGAAGTAGTTTGAGAATGTTTATAAGATTGTCCTTTATTAATAAATGAAATATACGAGTATTTATATAAAAGACTGTCTGCTGTGTTCATATCTCTAGTGCTATCTTGAAGTTATCATTGATTAACCAAAAATGTATACGATTATTACATAGTCACTAATTTAGTCTTGTTCTAATAAATGTTAAGTCTTCTTAAATCTCTTTGCTTTAAACTAAATTTTAAGTATTTCTCAGACGTACTAAATTAGACTTGTCATGTAATATCCTTATAGTTCTTACTATGGCATTTATTGTTAAGCTTATATCACAAATGGTATCAGCATGGATAAACCTTTGTTAGCTCTAATATGGCTATAGCCTTTCTAGGTCACCACATTATCCCCACCCAGGTATTAACTAATACCGTTCAAGTACTTCTTTTTTTTTTTTTTTTTTGTTTGACATCAGCTTGGTCTTTGTTTACTTAAAGAAATAGATACTACTTATCTCCTTAGAAATACTAATCTTAGATTCATTAACACTACTTATTCAGAATCAATATTTCTTCTTATTTTGACTAACTGATCTTGTCGTTCTTTTTCTGTTTGTACTTGAACTTGGTTGTGTGGAGAAACTTTGTTTAACACAGAAAAAAATAGATAAAAAACAGGTAAATAAGATTAATAGTGCTTGTAGGCTTTTATTCTTATTATTAGTTTTAAAACTGAATGACCTTGTACATTATAGTAGAAGGCAGGGTATTTATAGTTATTGGGATCTGTAGTTTAAACGGTTATCTAATAGTTAGTGGAGGTACCATTGGGTGGTATAATTCATGTCCGATGGTGCCTTAAATTTAAGCAGTCATTGCCTTTATGATTGGATTGATTCGTAAACAATGAGCTAGTCTTATTGTTCTGTCAGAATTGAGAGGACGATGGTTCTAAGAAATCTTAAGTCAAACTGAGTTCTAAAGTAGTAACTCAGTTTTTAGACCTGATGTTCTTTTCTTTTGTGATATTGTATTTGGTATATGAGTCGACCATGTGGGATCGACGATTTATTTATTTTATTTTATTATTTATAAGTGCGATTTTAGCACAGGTTGGTTCGTAACGTTTATATCCTTCAATAATCTTTTATTGGCTTTATTAATTTCTTTGATGCTTTCTGGTACTTCACCAATTCTTTGCTAGTATTCTTTGATAAACTTTGGATCTGTAAAGTTTTCTTCTGGTTCCCAAGAATCATAAGATCCGTCAAAGTCAAACCATTTGCATCTATACAAATACTTGTTATTGTCATCTTTCTTATGACCAATGATTGCTTCAACTTCAAGAAGCTCATCTTGATGCTCTGAAATCTTATCAGAAACTTTCTTTAGTAAGGAAGGAGGATAATATCTAGGTTCTAAGAAACCTTTTTCATTCTTAAGAACATACGTATTAGCAGCAGTTTTTCTAACAACAGTATAAAATCCCATGTACTTCGGATCTAATTTATTCTGTTTCTCTGTAATCAAAATCATCACTGTCGATCCAGGCTTCAGGTCCAGCATTTTGTGACTTGTATCAAACTTTTGCTTTTGCTTTTCAGTGACTTGTTTTACGTTATCATACACTGCAGGGTAGACTATCTCAGTCATTCTTTTTATCTTTTCCTGTAACTCTTTACGTGTATTTTCAGCTGTTTCATAATCCTTCTCTTGACTAAAGTCAACAAAGTCATTTGGATTCCTACCAAACATTAACGAAAATGGAGTACTCTTAGTTCTAGCGTTATACTTGCTATTCAAAAACAATTGAGCAGAAGGCACCTTTAAATCCCAGTCAGCAACGTTACCAACTATTTGCTTTTTAATGGTGTTTACTGCAGACTGTACAGTTCTTTCACTTGCACCATTAGCTCTAGGGTGATACTGAGAAATTAACGCGTGTTCAAAACCAACGTTTTCTTTTATGTACTTCATTAGAGAGTTCACAAACTCACGACCTCCATCACTTTGCAACTTACGCATTGGACCCCATGTACCAATTATGTCTAACACTTGTAACGCAACCGTTGCCATGCTCTTATCTGGTATAGCACGTAACACATAAAACTTACTTGCAATGTCGATCATAACTAACAAGTACTCATTACCTTTAGTTGACATTGTGAATGGACCAGCTAAGTCGATACCCCAACTATCCCCAGGAAGTGTGGCACTGATAGGTCGTAAAGGGTTTTGTCCCTTTCTTGTAATGTTATGGCGCTGACATTGAATACATGACTGAATAAGCTCATTTGCTTGTTCCTTCAACTTGGTCCAATAGATACCTTTTCTCTTTAAGGCATGCGCTATTGCTTCTATACCAAAATGACCTTTCAAATGTTCTTCGACTAACAAGTTATTTCTCTCATTCTCTGTAGGAGGAGTAAAGTATTCACCACTCAGGATATCTGGCAGAGGTTCTTTAGTGACAGCACTATTTCTCATTTTGGATTTAACCTCATTATTCCCACCCAGTTCATTTAACAATGGTTCAGTCTCCTCAGACAAACGCGACAACGCATCGGGCAAGACATTAGCAACCCCAGGTAAATGAACGATCTTAAAGTCATACTGCAAAATTGCGTCCATCCATGCAATCATCATCAGATTTGCGACACGTTGGGTGTGTAGATACGTCAATGCTTTATGATCCGTATATAAGGTAAAAGTGGATCCATAGACATACTTATGAAAACGCTTGAGTGCAAATACTAATGCTAGTAATTCTCTTTTTGTAGCGGAATATTTTCTTTCACTCTTGGATAAGCTCTTAGCTACAAAAGAAATATATTTGGTCCTACCAACTATGATTTGGTATAATACAGCTCCAATACCACTAAGAGATGCATCACAACTAATACAAAAACGAGAATTCATATCTGGATACGACAAAACCAGATCACTCAAAAATGCTTTTTTCAAGTTATCAAATGCAGTTTGCTGTCTAGCGGTCCATAAATGTGTAATAGACTTTTCATTTCTTAATGAATCCAATGGCGACATGATGGATGATATATTTGGAATCAACGTTCTGAAGTAGTTCATCAAACCACAATAACTTTGGATATCTTTACCCGTTTTAGGTTGAGGAAATTCTAATACATTAACAAGCTTTCTACAGTCCATGGTAATCCCTTTTGGTGAAATGTGAAAACCAAGTAAATAAATCTCCTTTTGAAAGAAATGGAATTTCTTAGGATTTAATTTCAAATTAACCCTTGTTAATCTCTCGATAACTTGCTTCAAGTGTTCTTTATGTTCCTCAGACGTCTTACTAGCACAAACAATGTCATCCACAAAGAATCTTACAAAAGGTAAACCTCCCAAAGCTATACTCATAGTTCTTTGAAACTGTGAACTAACATGCTTGATACCAAATACTGTTCCGATAGGCTTATACTGTACACCACGCCATGTGAAACTGAGCTTATGTGCATCCTTTGGGTTCAAACGCAAAGAGTTGAATGCAGACTTCAAGTCAAGAGTTGAATAGATATTAGCACCTTTCAAATCTTCAAATAGTTCACCAATAAGAGGCAGAGGCATACGATCAATTGACTTCAATAGAGTATTCACTAATCTGGAATCATGGCATACACGATAACCAGTCACTTCACCTTTACCATTTGTCTTCTTGACTACAGTCAAAGGTGTATTCCAATCCGTGTTTGCAGTAGCTCTTTCAATAATACCATTCTCTATCCATTCTTTCACCTGTTCATCCACGACACCTTGCATCGAAATAGGAATAGGATAAGGACTTCGGAAAGCAGTAGCATTTTCGGGAGTATCCAAGCAAACAACGCTTTCAGGTATAGTACAAAACGAAACTTTTGGAATAGCTTGATTGTTCTTAACAAATCTTTGAATATACTCCATAGCTTCCTCAAACTCTTTGGGACCTACAGCAGGATTATTTTCCTTTAGCTCATTTTCTCTATCAATGGATTCTAGAAGATCACTCTTATTGTTATAACGTCTATCAGCTTCTAGTCGTTCTTCACTTGAATCGTGATCATCATACATCAAAGGTAAACCAGAAATACCAATGCCAAGAGAAAACATATAATCAGTACCTATACTGAAATCATATTCATTACTATTAGTTAAATTCATCACTTCGAACTCACGTTTAATAGTCTTACTATTACACGAAACACTGATAACACATGTACCAATTTTTTTAACGTATGTATTACTATCAGCCAATCGGATAAAATATTTATGGACATTGTGTTTGCTTATAAATTTTTTATTAACGTGTGTTACGTAACTAATAGATAAACTATTCTTGGTACAAAAATTCAAATCCACGGAACTAAAAGTGGCACGACAGTCTAACAGGTAGATGGTTCTAATAGAATTATTTGCAAGAATAGGAAAAGTAATATTAGTGCTCATGTCTTTAAAATCTTTTTTAATAACCATGTCTTTATAGTTGTACTTACAATCCAATGCCATCTGCGATAAAGCACTAGTATTGTCTTCGACTTGAGAAGACGAGGACCCATCCCCAGAACCAGAAGAAGAAGAAGAAGAGGACCCAGCCCCAAAACGAGAGGAACTCGACTCACGACCAGAACGAATTGCCATTCTTGACACCTTGGCTGCAAGATGTCTTTCCCTCTTAGGACAGGAATGACCCTTTTCCCAAGGAGACTTGCACGAAAAGCAAACGTTATCTTTCACTGCCGATTTAAAGTTCCAAGACTTCTTGGTATTCAAACCGACATCGCCAGCAGGAGAAGCTTGCTTCTTTCCCTTACCGGTACTGAAGGAAGGACTACCATTACCTTCAGCAAAAGACTTCCAATTGGAAACTGAACTGGTCTCACCATGGTTCAGCAACAAAGAAGATGTGTCCAGCGTGGTTGTGGTAACCAACGCAATGATGTCTTCGACATTCGAAGGCATCTTGGTTCCGTAATTGGCAGCAAGAGGAACCATACACGCTTTACGGACTTCCGGGCGCAAGTTCCACCCAGAAAAAAGGACCAACTGAACACCATCTTCCAAGCAAGCTTGACGACGAAGTTTCTGAAACTTCGCACCAAACGAGCGGACAGACTCACTTGCTCCTTGCTTCATAGACCAGACACGACCCATATTCAAGAACTTTCTTAAAGGTGTGTCATAATAGTCAAGCAATTCACTTTCACCGGCCTTCCAGTTGAGTGACGACTCAGCCAGTTTGTCTTCAAACCAACTTTGTGTATCCTTGTTCAAACAAGAAGGAAGCAAGCGTTTCCAATGAGTATCAAGAGATAAGGAGTGAGCTTTCAACACCGTTGTAAACTCTTGGCAAAAATCGTAAACAGAGTCGAACTTAGGCAAGTGAGGCTTCTCACAGATCGCATCCGTCACCAATTGCAAGAAGGGAAGACCAGGGGGAACAAAGGAGTTCTTTTCCTCGACCACAGGAACCTCGCGAGCATTGGACATCTTCAGCACCTTCAGAGTCTCCTCAGCTTCCTTGCACAATTCCCGGGCACGCTTGGTGTCTTCACCATCACGGTTCGCCTTTGACAAGTGAAGGTAGTTCCCCAAGCAAATGTAGTACTTTGACATCTTGACATCAAGGTCTTCCTTGGCAGACTGAATCAGCATTTCAGCCGTGTATTCCTCATGGATGTTGATCTTGACTTCAACAGGAGGAGGAGGAGAAGGAGAAGAGGAAGAGGAAGGAGCAGCAACTTGATCACCTTCAGACATCACAATATCTTCATCACCACCAGAAGAAAGAGGTTGAACATTTTCAACATGTTCAGGAGCAGCACGCTCAGCACCAGAGTTAGAGATAGGAGAGTTGGAGGCAGACATATTATAGGTATGAATTCAAATTAAAAAATGTTGTGTTTAGAGGTAAGTAAAAATTATAAGGCAGTTTATGAATAATTTGAGACTGTTTATAAGATTGTCTTTATTATGAAATAAAATGATCAAGTATTTATATAAAAAAGACTATCTGCTGTACCACTATCTTTAGTGTATCTTTGAAGTTGTTATCCTTTTCCCAGTGTGTATCCCGTTACCTTTAACTGCTTATTTTGTAAATATGTTACACTTGGAATTACTGTCATCTTAGACACATTGTACTTCCATATCTTTAGTAAGCTTTAGTCACTGTGTTCTTGAAACCTTGTGATATGATAGTGTTATGCGACAAATTGAGCGCATTTCCAATTTTTCTTTCTTTTTAAACACCTACTAAAGTGCAATACACCTTTTCGGGTTTGCACCTGTCAAAACTACTTCTTTTCAACTTTTTCTTATCCTCAGATCTGTGACCTCTTAGTAGGCGCAATTACCTCAATCTCTTCTATAAATTTCCCCAATTTCTTTAATTTCAGTGACTGGATTATACGTCCATTACTATAAATAGGCATCCATAAGACCTCTCCTAAATAAAAATCCTCATCTATTATTTTACTCATATTTCAACACTTTGACTTATTAGTTTTATATATTATTCAGCTCTATTATCATTCTGATTGATCCCTTGATTACACTTTTATCATTGTATCTTTCATTTATAAACGTATAAGCTATACTTAAATCCATTTATTTTCTAACAGTTCAGCTTCTGTTTAAACTAGCTGTGGTGCTCACTCAACTCGCAATTATAAAGACCTTCTTTACTAAACTCTATTTTATTTAAAGAAATACTCCTTATCCCGCCAATACTACTCGCATACTCATATTTCAATAGTACTAACTATCTATATTGGGTAATTGATTCCTTAATCATTCTTAATGTATTGATGTCATAGATATGGATTTATTTAATGTAGCAACAATATAGCAGATCCCCACATCTACTACTTCGAAAGCAAAATCGAAATTTAAATCATTAATATAACGAACTCTTAAAGGTTCTGTTATTCCAATTCGTTTTACTTTAACATTTTTCTTATTATTGTCAAGTGAAAGATAATTAAGAGACCCAATTATTTTGGACATTTTTATTTCTTTATTGAATTTACTGTCTAAAATTGATTTATTTATGCATGAGATATCCGATCCCGTGTCTATTCTTGCTATTACTTTTTGCTCTCTAATAATGATAGGAGTCAATGTCAATTTTAATGGATTTCTTTCTTTCCTTTGCATGTTATACTTACATTCATACGCATCTATTTCCATAGCCTCTTTGATATTTGAGGTCTTTGGCCCTTGATCATCTTCATCGTCCTCCCGACGAAGAGCCAAAACAGTACGGTTATTCTTGTGTTCGTAATATTCTTTACAGGTGTGGCCATGCTGCCATTCCTTTTTGCAGTACCGGCATGGTTGCCCCTTCATGCTGTCGCCCGTGGCCTTGAATGGAATGTTCTTGCTGCCTAAAAACTTGTTCTTCTTTACGTCTTGACTTCGGCATTCTTCGACAGTGTGATTAGCCTTTTCACCCCCATGTTTTGGACATCCTTTGGTCTTCTTCACCCCATACTGTTGCCATTCTACCGATGCACTACCACGTCGACGTTTTACTGGTGAATGTACCTTATTTGTCACCAAACGAGCACTTTCCCCAAAGATCTCCCGGCCGATGTCACATATCTTATCAATTGTGAATTCATACTCCTCGTCCACCAGACGCTTACCCTCTATGGATGAAAATATCAAGGGTTTACATGGCTCGTACAAGTGTGATCTAAATAAGAGCACTATCATCTTGTCATCTTTTTGGATGTCAGCGGCAGCAGCAAGATTAATGAATTCATTGGTGTATTGTACGATGGATTGGTGCGGCTTCATGTGTAAGTCAAATAATCGTAAGCTGTTCATATCCTTGGACTGGAAGTCCCCAAACTTCTTCATAATGACTTCTCGAGCTTTCTCCCAAGATTCACATGTCAATACTGATTCCTTGAGCCACGTTTTGTATAGAAATGGTACTGCTACATGAATTAAATCTTTCCAAATTTCTTCTATCTTAGCGTAAATTCCGATGGTTGTTTCAAATTCATGGATAAAGTGATCGATTGAGTTGTAATTCTCTTTTGTAGGATATCGATGTTTATTTAGAGTTGTTAATTGTAACTTTGGGTTTTCGCTGGATCTGATGCGCTGCTTATCCTGTCTAGCCCAGTTAGATTCCCTTGTTCCTTTTGGTGTTTCTTCTAGGTTCATGCTCCTCTCCAAAGTTAAAATCCGATTCGTTACCTCCTCAAGTTCTAACCGATGTTCGTTAATTTCTTTTTCGATTAGCGAAGATGCTTGCTGGATGTCCATTAAGTTCATCATACGATCACGAATCGTTACTTGGTACTCCTTGTAGCTCTGCATACGTTGTTCAATTGTTACCTCCTTTCCCTTTGTTGTTCTGGGTGGAGTGTTGTAAATTTGTACTTCCTTGACAGCAGACGTGATTTCATTGACTACTTCAACCCCTTCCATGGGATCTCCCGTTGTCGTGATCTAGGCTATATACTTAATATATGACTCTATCTACACTTCTTAAATCTTCCATTTGATAATCCTAAATATAATTCTTATTGGTACTTTATATTAAATACTGATCATTTACTTTATGTACAGGCTTGATCTCATATCATCCTTCATACAAGTATAAGGCATACATTTAAATAATAACATGAATATGAAAACATAAGAAGGTTATATCAGCCACGTTGAGGTGCCCCAGCTATCTTTAATAAGAACTACATTTTCCCCTGAATATTGTGCTACACGATATACACAGTTTAAGAATGAATGTTATTGTTATTGTTATTGACATCTCATTATGGTCTTTCTATATGGGATCATTACATCCGAGTATTATCTGGATAAATCTACCCATAACCGTCATCAGCCCATCTGTGATCAATGTCTGAAATAATGTGTATATAAAGACCCCCTTTTATTTGTTTAATAAAGCTTTAGTTTATTTTTGCAGTTTGATAATTTCACTTTGTTAAATTTCACATTTTATTCTTAATTCGCTATTATCACTCTCGAATTTCTCACCCGTGTTCATTTCGGCCGACTTGTCTGTCCCTTCTGCTCTGGATTTTCCTTTTTCTTCAAGAGTCATCTTCAAAAAATGTAGGATAATCGTAAAAAATGTTACAAATCAATTAGTTCTGATTTGATAAAAAAATACAAAGTATATAAGGCAAAGGTTTTGCCGGCTGTCTAACATTGTCGTAAGTTGCCGTGGAGGAGGGAGAAGAGTAATACCCAATTTAAAAAGAAAAAAAGTTACTGTTTAAGCATTGCCATAAAACAAAGGGGGAGTGAGTAGCTTACAGCAATCTACTGTAGTTTTAGAGAATTAAAATTACGAGGGGGTTTGATGATATTTCGACTTCTTTTTTTTCTTCCAATCATGTAGTTGAGTGTGTATTGGTGCTTAAGTGTGTAATTAAGTGTGTTTTTGTTTAAGAGTCAACAGAGGTATGAAAGTTATTATTTATTGTAATGTTTTAAAATTTGTATTGTTATTTATATGATGGTTATTAAATGAGTGATATATATATATATTTGTATGTGGTTAATTATAGAGTGTAGTATTTGTATTGGCTATGAGGTGTAAAGCGTTTGTTCAGAATAGTGAATCATATCAATAGCATCAATATTCACACCGAACTTTCTTTTAATTCTAACTGGTAGATCTGCACCAAAAAAATATAGATCATCTGCTTTTCTAACTCTTGACATTGCTACATACATTTGACCATGAGATGCCATGTCATCTAAGTGAATAGCCACAGAGTCAATTGTAATGCTTTGTGCCTTATGAATTGTTGTAGCAAAAGCAGGGACAATTGGAAACTGGGATCTCACATAGCTTGTGCCTGGAATGGATCTTGTTATTCTTTGGATCCACAGTGTTTGGTGACTACCGTCAGAGTTTTGCTTCAATAATAAAATATTCTCTTCGTCTACTTCCGATATTGTTGCCAAAGTACCATTTACCCAGCCTTGAGAAACCCGCAAGTTTTGAAGGAGCATGACCGGCATGTCGATTTTTAATTGCAATTCTTCGAGAAGTCTTGTTTCTTTTAGAGCCCTAGCAGCTGATTTTCTATTACCGCCATTGAAAGTATCGATGGATGGAATTGACATTGATTCGCCTGCAAGATTACAAAACTCCTTAATGTTTGCTCTGTCGACATTTTTTCTAGTTGTGTAGAGGCGCAAACAGTTGGCAGGAAGGTCACTTTTCAATACTGTCCGGGAATTGATGAACTTAATGACTTCTTCGTCATAATTACATATACGGACTTTGTTTAGAACATTGATGAGAACTTGATCAACTTGACGAATTGGTGTATACAGTGTAAACTTGGTCGAATAGTTGTATATAGCTGATTCCCAGATTAAACCTTCACTGATACATACGGGTAACAACTGTGCGACATCACCAAAAAAAACTGTTTTTATGCCACCCATTGCTGCTGCTCTTTGTGTTGTTCTAATCAAAGCGTCATTCATGATATTCAAAAGTTGATTACTGATCATAGAAAACTCGTCTACTAGTAGCATAACTTTTGGGTAGAGTTTTATCATTTCATCTAGCTTCACATAGTTGGGTTCCTGCGACGAAGGCCCCATTCCAAAAAAACGATGGATAGTAATTCCGCTTACATTGTATGCAGCAACCCCAGTAGGAGCCATTTTGAATATCTATTAATAGAAAGATATTTTAGAGCTGTGGATCAAAAGATAAATAAACTATCACTACCTTGTATCCTTTTATCTTATAATGTCTTTCAAACATCTTGAGCAAGTAGGATTTACCGGTACCAGCCGCACCAGACACAAATGTGACAGAGTTGTGAGCCAGCTCAACATTTACTCTATCAAAGATGCTTTTTTGAGTTTCATTAGCATTGGTGTACATAATTTCGAGTTCAGATTGAGTAACGTCTAGGCCTCTTTCAAAATCGTTCACGTCAGATAAGTTGCTAATATCGTAAGATCGATTAATGTGAATGCCGCCATTTTCAGGGCCGAGTGAAACCAAATGCTCAAAGTAATCTATAATAATAAGCTATTAGTTAGTTGACTCTTTTCATTTATGTGGTATTAATATTATTACCTCTCCAGGATGCATAGCTACCTTTTTTTGCGATAAAAGTAGTTCTAAATATAGGCTTATTGAGGACGATTTGTTGATAGTAGTATTTTTCGCCATTGTTCTCAGACTGATTAAATGTTCGCCAGAATGCTTGTTTCTTGCGTAAAACGTATTTGGTTTTTTTTGGAAAATATAAACATGGGTAAAGGATCTGGGAAAAACAAACGCTCAAACAAACCACCATTTGATCTATCAGTTATACTGCCTTCATATGGGGATTCGCGATAAAAGCTATAAAATTGGGTGATAGTCAAGTTGCGGCCACCATTGCGCTGTTCATATTTTTCTATAAGACTTTTTAGCTTTTGACATCTTAATTTAAATTTACATAAGAAAACTTACCAACATGAGTCCGAGTAAAAATCATGGCACTGTTAGGATCAAGGTCTTTGATATCACGTCGTAATAGTCTTCGCTCATCACCAGGCAAACTGGTATGTATAAAATTTACCACTCTTGAGGTTTGATGTTTATGCCATCCCATTATGTCATATACTGCTTCTACAGCGCCAACAATTCTGTTCTTAAAATGCTCCTTGTCCGTCTTTTCATTTTGGATTTTGTAATTACCGGAGCTGCCTTTATTGCTAATCTCAAAAACTGCATCCGTTTCATTTTTTGCCATGTATTTAGCAAGGTATCTCACGGCTGCTTCACCTTTGTTGTACTGTATGTCCATATTAGCTCTCCAGACACCTAGCAAGTAGGGGTTGTACCCATTAACCTTCATGTCTTCCACTGCTCTTTCATAAATACAGGCATCCCCCACAAATTCAGTCTTTGGTGCTGGCTCTTTTGGATATCCAAAGCGACATTTACCAGTGACATGCAGTTTGCAATACCTAAAATGTATATATTAATTTTTTGTAAAAGAAACGATGAAAGGATTTTTACTTACACATCTTGACATTCATGAATTTGATGTTTCAGGACCAGCCTATGCATCAAAGGATCATCATTAAAATTTTTTGAGTACAACTTGCAGGTAATTACATTCAAAGCAATCAATTCCTCAACAGATTTTTTTGTCCAAAGAACGCAATGAATATGAGGGCTGCCTCGATCCTGTATCTCCAATACCCAACTATAATCGTCAATACCTCCGATTGTCTTAGCAAAATGACCAAGCACATACTTGTCAAAGAATCGACGCCATTTTCGATGAAAGTGATTGGAAAAAAGAACCGGATCATCCCAAGGGTACTTAGTTCCAGTAGCTGCTGAGAAATCATCACTAAAATTGTTACAGCTGAAGGTCAAAAAAAGTTGTGGAGAGCCAAGATTTTGAAAGACAGTTGACAAATTCAGATAATTTTTTCTCTTGTAAGAAAACGATGAACGGACAATATAGGGTACATTAGAAGTAATACTTTTGTTGTAGGTATTAGTGGAGGGGTCAATTACGTCGCACTGCCTGAGATTGCTTCTTCCTTTAGTACTCACGACCAGTCGATTGGATGACGCAATATTATTTCTTTCGATACAATCCAAAAGAAAAAAAATGAAAGCTTGATCTTGGGCAAAACGACGGTCAGCCATAAGTAATCTTAATCGTGTGTATCCTTTCAATGTTTCGTTGAAGAGTGTAGCCTTTGCAATTCCACCATGATTTTCTGCTTGAGACGTGTTTTCTTCGTTTGGAGTGCACATAGAAAAGTGGCCTTGGCATTTGGGATACAAGTAAGGAAACATCAAAGCAAGTAAACTTTCTATGGACAGTCGAATGTAGGATCCAGTGGAGCCATTCTTTCCAATAATTAAATCAGAGAATTCAACACCAGCAGCCTCGGGATTGACATTGTTTTCAGCAAATAAACAATTGTCAGGCCATTGAATTTGCCCGTCAATTTTTTTGACACCGATAAACTTTGAGCTTTCTTTAATGTGGTTGTGCTAAAATCGCACTTATAAATAATAAAATAAAATAAATAAATCGTCGATCCCACATGGTCGACTCATATACCAAATACAATATCACAAAAGAAAAGAACATCAGGTATAAAAACTGAGTTACTACTTTAGAACTCAGTTTGACTTAAGATTTCTTAGAACCATCGTCCTCTCAATTCTGACAGAACAATAAGACTAGCTCATTGTTTACGAATCAATCCAATCATAAAGGCAATGACTGCTTAAATTTAAGGCACCATCGGACATGTATTATACCACCCAATGGTACCTTCACTAACTATTAGATAACCGTTTAAACTACAGATCCCAATAACTATAAATACCCTGCCTTCTACTATAATGTACAAGGTCATTCAGTTTTAAAACTAATAATAAGAATAAAAGCCTACAAGCACTATTAATCTTATTTACCTGTTTTTTTATTCTATTTTTTTTCTGTGTTAAACAAAGTTTCTCCACATTTTTTAAGATTATCCTTGTAAACTTTTACTTCAAACCTACCTACTACTACTACTATGGCTGCTCCTTCTTCTTCTGCTGGTTCCCCTTCTGCTGGTTCCCCCTTCAACACCTCTCCTGCTGCTTTCATTGGTCCTATGACTCAAGCTGCTACTGAAGAATGGGAAGATGCCCGTATCGAACGTGAGCTCCACGAAGGTCCTACCGAGCAAGCTCAAGTCGCTCCCTCTCATCCTCAAGAAATGTCCCAAGACATTGAGATGACCCAGGCCCCTCCTCTTGAGTCCGAGGCTATCAAGACCCCTCAAGAAATTATCGCTGACCTTGTCAGCCGTCGTGAAGCTATAAAATTAGCCATGATCCAGGCCCTTTCTACGACGAACGGCTCTACCAATGAGCAAAACCGTTGTTATGATTTGTCTGTGGAGATCGAAAAATTAAATTCGATAATCCAATCCCTTGCCGTCAAGGCTGAGCCGGTACCAACTGTCATGTTCAGAGGTACTGAAGCTTCGAAATACGCTACCACTTCCGCTGCCAACGAAGGTTTAACCTTGTCAAGAGAGGACCTTCCCCGTCTCCAATTAGTTGGAAAGACTTATCAACAGTTTAAAGGTAGACAAGTATTTAAGAACATCGATGAGTACATCAAGACGTTCGAAGAAGTCATTACGTCGGCCCGTCAAGAGGTCAAGACTAACTGGCGCCGCTACCTTCCCATCGCTCTCGCCGACGAACTCAAGGCTTGGATGAGAAAAGATTTGTTGGATTGTGGTTCTTGGGATGCCGCCAAGAAGGTTTTGGAAAAGAAATTTGGAAACCGCCAAATGCGGGTCCTTGCCACCAAGGAACTAATCTCACTCACCATGTACCATGATGAGAACATCTCTGACTTTGATAACCGGTTCATCCGAATGGTCGAAGACTCTGAATATCAGGTGTCGGACAGGATCATGGCGGATCTCTACTTCCTTGCTTTGCCCAACAACTGGCAAACTAATGTCATGACGGTGGTGAACTCCAAGAAACTGAAGGATGTACCTTGGACTGCTGAGGATGTTTACCAGGCTGCTCTTGGTATTTTCAGTGACAAGACTCCCGGGCATGATGGCCACTCCAGCTCTAAGCGTAAGTCTAACGACACGCAGGACCGCTCTCCCAAGAAACGATCAAACCCTGATGCCAAGTATCATTGCAAGATCCATGGTGACAACTACTCTCATGACGATGCCAATTGCAAGTACGCTGGTAAGTCAGCCACTGACACCGCTCGCTCCAATGAAGGCTCTTCTTCTTCTTCTGCTTCTTCTTCTCGCCGGTTCCTTGGAAGTCATAATAGACCCAAGCCTGCTACTTCCTCTTCTTCGTCTTTCGTACCATGCGATCATTGTGGACGTAGATGGAGCCACGGCCATCGTTGCCAGGAATATAAGGATAAGTTCGCCGACAAGAACGTCCTTTCCATCAACAAGGATCGTAAGGGTAAGAAGTCCGACCGTGGCGGACCTTCCCACGATAACGAAAACGACAGTTATGAATGTAAGTCTACTGAAAACAATTTTAACCCTTACAAATCATTAATTACTCCTCTCATTCTCAATGATAGAAAACTGAAAGGCAAAGTCGATACTGGATCTGATACAACATGTATTAATAAATACATTTTAAATAATCTTTTTCCATCAATAAAAATCAATAATATAAAAGGCAATTTAAATTTTCTCTCAAATTCTGCTAAAAGAATAGGTCAAACTGAACCAATGAAAGTCAGATACCTTAATGATATAAGTTTCAGTTTTTGTTTCGAAGTGGTAGAATTCTTGGATCCACTTGATAGCGAATTCGACATATTGTTAGGAACAGATATCTTGTCTAAATTGAATATCGGTTTAACTAACGTAGCACATAAATATCCAGATGATGAAGACTCTGAAGATATCCAATTTGAAAATGCTAACTATGATCCATCGGATAAATATGATCCTGAAAATGCTGATTATGGTACTTTAAGTGAAAGAGAACAATTGATGAGCTTTATTGAACCGTCTATTAAACGAAATGCTGAAATTAAACCGGGCCAGTTTTGTAACATTCCTGAAAGTATCGTCAGAATACCAATTAAGAAGAATGCATCAAACTGTTATATCCGACAGTATCCGTTACCTTACCATGCTCGACCTGAAATAAAGAAACAATTAGCCGAATGGTTAAGTTCAGGGGTCGTAGTAGAAAGTAAGCCAAGTAATAGATTTAATTCACCGTTATTAGCAATTGGAAAAAAGGATGAAAATAATAATCTTACCAATACCAGAGTCTGTCTTGATCTGAGAAGACAAAACATGAATATTGATGATTCTTTGGTAGAAGATTTTGCCGTCCCTAATATCCAAGATATTTTTGACAAGGTATCCACAGGAACTGTATTTAGTCGGCTTGATTTAAAGTCTGCATACAATAGCTTCAAAGTGGATGAAGCCAGTCAAGAAGTACTATCCTTTATGTTTGATGACAAAACATATAAATGGGTAGGAACTTGCTTTGGTCTCAAATTTGTAACTAGTCAATTTTGCCGGGTCATGAATATCATATTTAATGGTGAAGCCCAAATAGCAACTTACGTTGATGATTGTTGTATTTTCTCTGATGCTAAGAATCATGCCAGTATCGTAAAGAGAGCAATCGATAAATTAACGGCTGCTAATTTGAAAATAAATTACGCTAAATGCACATTCTTTAAAACAAGTATCTACATGCTGGGATTCGTAGTCGGACCAGGTATCACAAAGATTGATCAACGTAGACTATCGAATGTTCATGAATGGCCTATTCCTAAATCAGCGCAACAAGTCAGAAAAATCATGGGTGTTGTTTCATATTTGAGAAATTACGTACCAAAGATATCTGACATTGCAGCTCCGTTAGATAAGTTAAGAAATGATAAAGATGTGAAAAATAAATGGACACAATTACACACGGATCGTTTGGAAAGCATAAAACAAATATTGTTATCTAAAGCAGTGTTACACACACCTAACATGGAAAAGAAAATGTATCTTGAAACTGATGCTTCGCAATATGCTGCATCTGCCATTTTAACTCAGCGTGATGATAAGAATAGAACCATCATCATTGCTATGGCTAGTACGTCTTTACCCACTTCTGCTCAAAACTGGTCAGTGAACCGCCGTGAATTATTTGCCATATATTATGGATTCCAAAGATTTCGTTCATTATTACTGGGGCATCCTCAAATCGAAGTCTGGACCGATCATCGTGCTATTACATTTTATTATACTACGCACGTTCCTAATAGAACAATTCAATCCTACATGGACATTTTGAATCAATTTTCCTTCACAGTCACCTACATCAAAGGAATAGATAACGTCTTGCCTGACTTACTCAGCAGATTATATCCTCCTTTAGATGATCAACATGAACTTGATGAAGAAGATAAAAAGATCAAACAATTGAATAAAATCATATTAGAACGTAGAAAACGAAACCCCGTTGAAAGCTTTAAGTCTACCGATCACATCACATCGACAGATAAGTTTATTTATAAACGAAGCATTAAGAGCACAGACGCTAACCTTAATGTCTTAGCCGTAAAAATAGACTCTCCACAGTACAAGAATAACAAAACCGACTACATCGCACCACCGATTGAAAACAGACATAAAATATTACGTGAAGCACATAATCTGGGACATTTCGGCACTGAAAGTATCGTCCAAAGATTGCACGAAGAAGGATTACATTGGACTGGAATATTTACTGAAGCGAAGCAAGTTGTCAGCAGTTGTATTGACTGCGCAAGACACAATGTAGCTAAAAAGGGATATCATCCGTTAAAGTCAATTGTGGCAGCTGAACCTTTTGCACACATCGCATCAGACATGGCTGGACCCTTTAGTGTGACTGCTAATCAAAATGTCTACATCCTCATCGTCGTTGATATTTGTACTCGCTATATCATAGCAAAGGCTCTCCCGAACAAACAAAGTGACACTGTTGCGAACACCCTCTGTCAGATCTTCGGCGACTACGGTTTACCTAGTACCGCAATTTTAACAGACAATGGCTGTGAGTATCGGAATGGGTTGATGGCGTCGATTACAAAGACCCTCGGCATACCTCATCGCTTCTCCACACCTTATTACCCTCAATCCAACGGTTGCGCAGAAAATGCTGTGAAAAACATCGTAAATACGGTTAGGAAAATGTGTGGCAATGATACAAGCAAATGGGACACGATCTTACCGGCAGCACAATTATGTTGTAACTTGAAAATACGTAACAGAACAGGCAGCAGTCCTTTCTCACTTATGTTTGCTCGACAGTTCCCTACTATACAGGATCGCACCGATTCTTCAACCAAATCTTCTCTTCCTAAAAAGGTAACCACAGTGGATGAACTGATAAAAAAGGCTGAATATATGGCTGATATCGTCTTTCCCGCTATACACCAACGAACCAATGAGTTAATGGAATTACAGAGAAAACGATTTGACAATAAACACTACCTTATTGATATCGAAGTTGGATCAACGGTCATGGTACGATTACCGTCTAGAACAAGTAAACTATCTCCACTCTATGAAGGACCATTCACAGTCGTAACTAAAACCAAAGCTGGTACATACGTGTTAAAAGACGAAATGAATGAAATGTTACATCGAGACTACATACCATCTGAATTAAAAGTTGTAACCATTGACGAAAGCGCCATTGAAGATAAGCTGTATGAAGTGAAAGAAATTCGTACGCATCGCGGTCCCGTCAACGATCGACAATACTTGGTAGCTTGGGTTGGATACGGCGAACGAGAAAACTCATGGCTAGACGCAGCTGCATTCTCGGATCCCGAAACCATAAGAAAATATTGGGTCAAAGTAAACGAACAAAATAAATTGGACCAAACGCGTAAAGCTAAATTGGTAAACGATTCTAACAAGAAAACCAGGACAACGAAGGTTAGCAATGCATCGTCATCAGACAATGAAGTTGTGAACAAACCATCTAATAATAAAAGAAAGCAAAACAAGCATAGTTCTGGCCAACTACGTGAACGTGTGTTGAGAAGTAAAACAAGAAAGAACTGATAAGAGGAAACCCCTTGTATAAAAAAAAAGGCGTACAAAAAAAAAAAAAAAGTATAAGCCCCATTTTTGTATCTCAGTCACCTTTCTGAAATTTGACATTCATGCATAAACCATTATGTCTACGACGAAGTAAAAAAAAAAAAAAAAGTACTTAAAAAGTTGTAGCTATAGTTGCTTACGTATAAATTAATAATTTCTTATTTCGCGCGCTACGCTAACGCTGGTGGGGGAGCATGTGCTAAAATCGCACTTATAAATAATAAAATAAAATAAATAAATCGTCGATCCCACATGGTCGACTCATGTACCAAATACAATATCACAAAAGAAAAGAACATCAGGTATAAAAACTGAGTTACTACTTTAGAACTCAGTTTGACTTAAGATTTCTTAGAACCATCGTCCTCTCAATTCTGACAGAACAATAAGACTAGCTCATTGTTTACGAATCAATCCAATCATAAAGGCAATGACTGCTTAAATTTAAGGCACCATCGGACATGTATTATACCACCCAATGGTACCTTCACTAACTATTAGATAACCGTTTAAACTACAGATCCCAATAACTATAAATACCCTGCCTTCTACCATAATGTAGAAGGTCATTCAGTTTTAAAACTAATAATAAGAATAAAAGCCTACAAGCACTATTAATCTTATTTACCTGTTTTTTTATTCTATTTTTTTCTGTGTTAAACAAAGTTTCTCCACAATGGACTCTGCGGAGCCATCTACCCCTAAGGTTACCCATGCCTTCGTACCTCCGCGATTACCAATTACCTTCCAATGGCGCGGTATGATTGTTAATCGCCGTGAGTATAAGTATCGTGAGCAACATCCTAGTGACTGCTTCAAACGTTTTGAAGGCATTTTGAAGTCGCATGGCATGAGCTTGGACCTTAATTGGAAACGTCTTTTACCTGAGTGTTTAGTGAACAAGGAGATGTTCCAGTTGTTGACTACCTTTTTGAAGGATCAGTATGCTGACCATACATACGATCGCTTCAAGCGTGTGTTCATTGGCCATTTCGGTCGCAACGAACAGGACGAGAAGGTAGCAGCTGCGAACAAGTTGCTTTCCATGGACATGAGTCGTTATGGATCCTTGGAACTTTATACCGAGAAGTTCAATAAGTATCGTGCTTTATCAGGATTGACGGATGAAACCATGTTGGTAGCCAGATACCTGAATGGCCTTATGAGTGCTCTCCGTAAGGATATCAATAAGTGTCTTATTGCTTCGGGTGATGCAGCTCGTTCCTTGGAACAAATCATCACGATTGCTCGTCGTTTGGTGTTGCCAGAACACTACGAGAATATTACCATGAAGCGTAATAAGCGTGAGGAGAGTAAGGATGATGACTTGAAGAGCAAGAAGGCTCGTAACATTCGTAAATGCAAGAACCATCCAAATGCTACGGATCACTTTACCCGTGATTGCCGTATTCCCAAGAAAGGCAAGAAAGGTGATGCTAAGCCACCTGGTGTATGCTGGAGATGCTTGAAGGCTCCTTTCCCTGGTGATCACAAGTGTGTACCTGCCAGCAAGAAGAATGACAAGACTCATCGTAAGCAGTCGAAGAAGCACGATGAGGAGTCCGATAGTGAATCGGCGGAATCGAACAACAGCGATTCCATGGATACAGATGAAGAAGACGAAGCTGATAAGAAGTTTGCCAGCATGTCGATGGCTTCCATCAATAAAGGTAAGAAACCTATAGTTGAAAGTGACTTTGCAATTGCACCATCAGATTTACTAACCAACAAATTTATTTATGTTCCTATTAGAGTAAATGATGTGAAGTGCTGGGCGTTCGTTGATTCTGGCAGTAATTTTTCTATTATGTCAACACGATTAAATAAATTTTTAAATTTACCCATAAAGTCATGTTTCAAAAATAAGAGTAATATTAAGTTAGGGGAGAGTAAATCCGAAGTGAATCGTATAGGAAATACTAAAGATCCTGTAAAGCTTTTTTATAATAATATTACTCTTTATTTGAAAATGGAAATTTTAGATGTGAGAGAAGATGTAGATATAGTAATCGGTACAGATACCATGTATCAGTTAAAGATCAACATTACAGGCATTGTTTTAGACTGGGATTCGAATGATAATCATTGTTTACCACCACTAATTGATCCCAATGCTAATGCTCCTAATGATTCTCCATTTGGTACTGAACAAGAAAGGGAATTAGTGAAAGCGCAATTAAAGCCGATCATTGAAGCAAATATCGCTATTGATCCTGCATCACATTGTACACTACCTAATTCACATATCAGTATTCCTACACGTCCAGATTATAAGTATGGTTATAGACGTCAATTCCCTATTGATGAGGCTTATAAGAGTGTGGTAGATGAACAAATTAAAACTTGGTTGACTAATAGAGTCATAGAACCTAGTCCTCCCAATACGGCATATAATTCACCGATCTTCATTATTAAGCGTAAGAATCCCATTACAGGGGAGTACGATGGTAAAAAGACTCGTGCTATTTAGATATTCGTATGACTAATGCTGCGTTAATCAAATCTAAGTTGGATCGATTTCAATTACCTCGTATAAGTGATATGCATTTAGAGATGGGAAACTCACAAATATTTACAATTATTGATCTATCAAATTGCTTCCACAGTTTTAAGATCAAGAAAGGTATTCATAGGCAAGTAACTAGTTTCACATACAATGGTCAGCAGTATATGTTCCGAAAAGCTCCATTTGGCCTTACTCATGTATCATCATTTGTAAGTAGATGTTTAACTACTTTATTTGCGGATTTAAAATACGTTTGTACATTCGTGGATGATATAACAATTCATACCAAGGCAGATATCCATTATCATGCAGAATGTGTCAGTGAGGTGTTACAAAGACTCACTAAGGCAAACTTAAAAATCAACCCTGATAAACTCCAATTATGTCAAACAAAGATCTATATTCTGGGATTTGTATTATCTGCTAATTATGGTTTAGTTGTGGATCACAGGAAAGTGAGTAATGTCTTGGATTGGCCACCAATTACTTCCGGTAAACAGCTGGCATCATTCCTCGGATTGACAAACTACTTTCGATCGCATATTCCTAATTACAGTTTCCTATCCGCATGTCTTGATAAGTTGAAGAATAAACCTAATCTGAAAGAACTTTGGTCTAAAGAGCATGATGATGCTGTGAAAAAGTTAAAATTAGCGTTAGTATCTTCGGCAGTGTTAAGTGTTCCAGATCCTGATTACCCTTTCTGTGTTGTAACTGATAGTTCAGCATATGGTTACGGTGCGGCACTTTACCAAGTCATTAATAAAGAGGTCAAGTACATCGGGTTCATTGCTAGAACCATTAGCGATGTAGAAAGACGTTGGGGAAGTTTTCGCAGAGAATTAGCTGCAGTCGTATTCGCCTTTACCAAATTCAAACAATGGTTGAGAGGTAGAAAGTTCCACTTATTTGTTGATAATAAGAGTATTCTATATATTCATTCGAAAGAGAAGGTTAATTTAGCAGTTGAGAACTGGTATGAGTCAATTTACGAAATGGACTTTGATATTACCTTCTGTGCTGGTATCAAAAATATTTTAGCAGATAAGCTTTCAAGATTATTTATTCCTCATGATGATGAGAAAAATAATAGTAAAGTAATCTTTAAAAAATTTAAACATGCCAAAACAAGCGATGAGAAGAAAAAGAATACACAGAAAGGATTAGCACCCTTGTCTGAGCTGAAACATATCACTGAGAATGAGGGAGAACCGTCACGTAATTTATCTGATATTGTACCACATATAGAACAAAACGATACAGATCTGGTTTTACAGGCTATTACTAGAAGCGCTAGTAAGAATAGAGCCGATAATGACTTGAGTAGTATTCTAGTAGTAAACCGCAAGGAGAATAAGGTTACTAAAGCGAAACTTCAACGAGTAGTTGACACTATCCAGGAACAGAATAACGTCAATGAAGGGTTACTCAAGAAATTCACACAAAAGGAAATTTTGGCTAGTGATTTCATTATTCCAGAATCTTCTGAGGAAAGAGAAGATATTTTAATTAAGACCCACTTATTAGGGCATTATGGCGTGACAGCAATGGAAAAGTCCATTCATAATGATAACATGAATTGGCCAGGTCTAAGAAAAGATATCTTAAGAACTGTAGCATCGTGTAAAAGATGTAGGTTATTTAATAGAGGTCAAACAGTATACCACCCACCTACGAGTATCTTGCCCGATGGCGTGATGGATCATGTAGTCATGGATCTAGGAACGCTCAATATAACTTCACCTAGAGGAAATAACTTTATCCTTGTGATGGTAGATTTATTCTCTCGATTTACCATGTTAAGTGCTATACCTGATAAGCGTGCAACTACCATTGCGAAGCAACTTGTTCAGAACTTTTCTATTCTTGGATATAGTAAAATCATCAGCCATGATAGAGGCCTTGAATTTCACAATTCCTTAATTGATAGTTTAGTTAAACAATGTGGTATTGACCACAGGTTGTCTTCACCCTATAACCCATTAGGCAATGCTGCTAATGAGTCATTTGTTGGTATCACAAAACGCACACTTGTTAAAGTATTGGAAGGAAAGGAAGAAGACTGGGATCTTTTCCTACCTTCAGTGCAGTATGTCATGAATAATAAGTATTCTAGACAGCATAAGGCACGTCCTTTCGAAGTCATGTTTAATAGACAAGCTAATAAGTTTGTAGACTATCGTAATGTTACACCAGTATTGCATGATAGCGATTATATCAGTGCAGAATACATCCTCGAAAAGATGAAGCAAATCAATAGTATTGTGATTCCTGCTTTGAGGGGGGAAATGGCTGACCAACAGAAGAAGGATAATGAATATTTCATGAAGAAACATAGAATCAACCATGAATCATATCCTATTGGTACAGAAGTCATGATAAAGAATATGAATAAGAGTTCCAAGACTCAACCATATTATGAAGGGCCATTCACAGTTGCTAATATAGTTAGACCAGGACTATATGTATTAAAAGATACAACTGGTGAATTATATCCTAGAAATGTACCAACATCACATATTAAAAGAATTAATAGTGAAAAGGTATTAGGAGATGAAGAACATTTTGAAGTCTTAAGCATTATAGATCACAGAGGTGATAATGCATCCAATTATGAATATCTTGTCAGATGGAAAGATTATGGTGCGGAACACGACAGTTGGTTACCATCAGATAATCTTGATTCTAATGACGCAATTAAAACATATTGGAAAAGAAGAAATGTAGATCAAGCCCACATTGATCAGATTCAGTTAATTGGCAAAAACAAGCAAGATGTCGTTAAGCAACGTAAAACCAAGAGAAGGTCAAAGACATCCATAACTGAAAGAGATAACAAGAGATCCAAGAACTAGGTTCTGCTATCAGTGTATCTTTTCTCTTATTATGCAGTAAGAGTTTTTATTGACTCAGATAGTTAAGGTTCACAATTCATGCATTAGTATTTTTTTATTTTTCTTTTTTTCTTTTTTCTTTTTTTTTTCAAGTCTTATCAAGATCTCAAATCAAACCAAATCAAATTGCAAAGTGTCTTCTCTAAACTCTAATGGTCTGTGCTCTATACGTATCTCTCGGAAAGTCCTTATTTACAAGATAGACAAGCCTTAACTTAATCCAATTGTTTCCATGTTTGGTCGGGGATAATGTTGTATCGCAGATGTATTGAATCATAGAAACAATAGAAATCCAATATTAGATCTCAGTAGACAGACTGGAGATCGTAATCATGGAAAGATTGTTATGAACGAATAAGAATACATGGATAAACATTTATTCAATTCAAATGGATAAACGATTGAATAGTAAATCCCGATTGGATCTACTATTAGTTTAGACACAGCTTCGTAAAAGTATAAATACGAGCTCATTCAACTCTTAATAAAAGGTTATCTTTACTTTGATTATTTTAAAGACCCATTTTGATATCTACGATATTTCATACATGATATGCAAAGAGGACGAAAATATGGTGAATGACAAAAGTGAGCGTTTGATCCCCAATATGAGGAACTTTAAGATACTCGTGTGGAATAGATCATGTTAATGGAAGATGTGCAATAAAGGTACGTAAATATCAATTACAAGTGCAGATAAATTTATTCGAAATAAATCATTCGAGCCTATGCTTTTTTTCAAAAAGATTATGGTCTGTGTCAATATCCTTAATGTATCTTCGGATTGTATTGTAGGTATATGTAGCTTCGTTTTTATTTTAATATCTTGTAAATGTATGTCTAAAGAAAATACAACATTGTAGTCATAGTTCTCTACCCTTCCAAAATGGTCAACAATATCCTCATCACACAGACAAATCAGAGCAACGTAGTCCATAGCCCAATTAAATTCATGTTGAGAAACTAAAGTTTGATCTCGTTTGACAGTGAGTTGCAGTGGACAAGTATTCAATTCAAACTAATGAAAGATTATCTTGTATTCTTGTTAGACTATATAATGGCTTATTTCGTCAGAACCTTGTGAGAGTGCAAGTTGACACATTTTATTGAAACGCCGACCACGTAACACTGTCTGTGCCACGACTTGCGCACCTTCTTGAAATATTTTCGGTCCATCCTTTGGCAATCCCGATAAATCTATGGATATAATGAATGTATATTCAAAACAAGGTACTTCCACAACAGGGGAATCTATCAGTTTGACCTATCTTTTTAACTGTCAATCATTGATAGTTTGCTTTGATCCTATTATCTTAAAATCACTTTAGGAAATCCTGAGTCAAAAAATCAAAATCTGGTTTGGTGTACCTGGTCTCTGTAACGTAAAGCTTAAGGTATTGTTGTAAGACGGTATGTGGTTTCAAAGGCCTTGCTTCCTTGATCATTTCCGCGTATTACGTTGGATATTATACCTGGTGTAGGGTGAAATGGTGTCACTTTGTCTTTTCCCAATCCACAACAGAGTTGAAACCTGCCTGGGTCAAGACCAGCTTCGGATCTTTCTTCGACCCACATGAATACCTTACATTCAGAACACATCGTCATCATTCTTCCCAAACCATGTCTACTGGGCAGTGTTTGAGTTTGTTTTGCTTGATTTATAGTCTGGTGGGCACGATTATTATTCTGGCGGCACAAAAGGCTAGTTTTTCTTAAATGCCCAAGTTGTTGACATGTTGAACAGCGGACAATTCTTTCTTGGACTGGCTCAGAAGTTGAAATGAACTAAGGTTCGTCTACCTCCATGTCCTATTGGAATCAATCTTAGTTGAAATGCTTGCAAAAAATTTTCTTTTTGCTGTACCCCAGTAATTGAGGCTGGGTTATTTAGTGCATTGTCATGGTTATTCAATGAAGATGGCACCTAAAAAAAAGTCAGTATTTTCAAAAAAAAAAAAAAAAAAAAAAAAAAAAAAGATGAGATGACTACATTCGTATTTAGGTTTAC
Source organism: Mucor mucedo (assembly GCF_025094135.1). Classification (NCBI taxonomy): domain Eukaryota; kingdom Fungi; phylum Mucoromycota; class Mucoromycetes; order Mucorales; family Mucoraceae; genus Mucor; species Mucor mucedo. Next base: position 78,355 of record NW_026252425.1, on the reverse strand, counting down.
TGGATTTAGAGGAACATCTAGGTGGGATCTACGACCATGACCTTTTTGACCACAGGACGCATAATTTGCACTATTATTTGACATGTTTCAGAAAAAAATAAAGGGCAACGTTAATACTATAGCCGTATTCTTGTGTGAAAGGGTTCATCCCGCACCCCCAATTTTTTTATCACTCCTTAAAAGTTGCGCTGTTTAAAAAAAACAAGCATACTGTTTTTTAAGATATCAGCGCTTTCAAGCTTAGTACTATTAGCCGTATTCTGGGGGGAGCGGGAGGCCCGTCTATATGGGACGAAAATTTGAGGAAAATTGAGCCAAAATGGTTTTCAGGTGTGACTGGGTTTTTCTAGAGCTAGATAATAACTGGGGTATTTGTTGACTTAATTTTTTCTCGAACTTTCTTTCATTTATAACAATTACTCATTCTGAATTCTTCTTCATTCTAGGGATCACTCCTACGCTTATTGATTAATGTGCTGTTGCCATCGGGGAATGCGTAATCTGGTAAGACTTGTATGGGCTGAAGGATGCGCTGACGAACGGTTATTCTTTGAAAACTCTCTCCAAGTCGACTTTGGTCCGTTGAGAATTAATAGACTGTAATACTTAGTAATGCGAAGCTGGTTACAAGCACTTTAAGCAAATAATGCGTTTTTTTGCCATCCTACGTATTAGCTACTTAATTTGCTGAATAGTTCAAACGCTCTCTTCAAGTCGATTTAGGTCCGTTGAGAGTTTATAGGCTTTTTTTTTTTTTCGGTAGTCCTATGTTTGCTATCAGTATTTTAAGCGACTAACGCGTTTCGGTTCTCTCCTTCATATTGATAGCTTCACCAGGTGCTCCAGCTTTTGTTAAGTACTCTGCATATATATTAATCATTACAAAACGAATAACTTTTTGGTTCTAATTGTTAGGTACAAGATAAGATTGAAATCCTGAGAACGGCCTTATACCCTGTAAAAGAAACCAAAGCGATATATCTGGTCTTCCCCAAAAGGTCTTGTAGTGCTGGGAACAAACATTACATAGGTAAATACCTCCCTCTTTAAAAACAGTATAAAACATTGAATTAAATTATAAGTCAGTATCCCATATCAGCTTCAAAGGATCTTGTCAAAGGCATCCACACGTTAATTTTGGTCTGGCTTTTCGCTCTCTCAAATTATTGACCTTCTCAATGTCCATTAAATTTCGCCAATCTTGGATTATCAACTCCTCAGTACTTAATGTTACCAATAAAACAAACCGCCTCGTCCAATTATATAGCTTAAACCTATATTAGTTCTTCCCATGCATGTTAACGCGTATAAATAAAGTGCACTTTTTTATGACAAAAACATTATTCCTTCCCCAAGACAAAATTACCACCTTTCCTTTATTCTTAATAAAGAGTTTTATTTCACACAATTCTTCAAATGTCGCTTATCGTTCTACTTTATAGTGTCTGCATATGTGTTCATGTGTCTATTCTTAAGAAAATAGCCGAGACGTAAAATAGTCTTGTGGTCATGAACTCCGATGGTTGCGGTTTGAAAACTATCCTGCAAAATACTTCATATTGTTATTGAAACGAAGCCAGACCATCGTCTTTGTAACACATGTTTCCTGTTCTCTTTCTTTTGTCGCACATGTAAATGTTGAACATGCCTATTGTATCCTGTCCAACGTCTCTGCTCCAAATAGTTTATCTCCGTTATACCCTCTACTTGTGAAAAACATTTAACATCCATTGTCTTTGTATCCTTGTCCTTAAAGTATGATATATAACAGAAGTAATACCAGCTCATGTCATCATCTCTATCTATGCCCGATGCCACAAATATGTCTCGAATTCAATATGACTAAGATTCTGTCTCGTTAAATTTGATCTCTGAACCCTCGCTTACTAGTCCTGTCAACTGTTACAAATAAAGGCAAGTTTATTTATGTGTACTTCTATAATCAACATCTTATATCTTTTCATTTCTTCTTGGAATAAACCTCTTTCGGCTTTCATTTATTTTTAAACATATAATAAAACAATATATATATATAATTTCTGTCATCCTTGTTCTCACCTAAATAACCATTCTGTTCTGCTCTTGCCCTCGCCTCTGTTAGGTATCCTCTACACTAGATGTGAACTCCACATAATTAGCCACCTTTTTTAAAAACACTTTATAGTTAGCCTTCGAAGTTTACTGATGAACAAAAGCACGGGATTTAGGGATTTTAGATGATACACTAGCTCAGTCATGACGTCCATAAAAAACTGTGTTTATTGTATCACGCTTCAGACAAAACCCCTTTTGATAAAGTTACTTTGATATACATAATCTCCAAATTCATGGCTTTCACAATAACTACGGATGGGTGTGCATTTCAGTGCATGTGCTATAACTTGATTTTGATTATGTTCATCTTTATGTCATAAAATGATGAGTTTTTGGCTCCAGTTGATTTTACAGACCCTTACAGGTCGACACTAAATAAAGTAAATTCATTTTATCGTTACCAATTTCATGAAGATAACTTTAAAAGCGATTTTTATGATCGGCAGCAGCAGGAGGAGCTTGCTCGGTAGCAGGATAACGGCCAGCAGAAGAAACGTGTTCGGAAGATGATTGTAATTACAGAAGAAGGGGTAGGTACAGGCGATAGCATGGCACATGTACACGTACGCCAGCTTAATCAGTGAAGCAGACGGACGCCGTAAAACTTAATCGCGGTAAAATTCAATTTAGACCGAAACCTCCGGTCCCGGTCCAATTTTTGGGAAATATCTGGACCGCTGGTAATTATAGAAGTTGGACCGCGACCGCAAAACATAAAAATGACAAATGATTAAAAAAACGTCGTTTATTGTAATTTATAGATGATCCATAATGTCTACATCACTTTTTTACAAAAAAAATTTGTATATATCTATTATTGAAGATGATTCCAGGGGTAAAAGAATACTGATGAAGTTGGTGTGACACAAAAAATGTTATTGCATGTGGTTTTTTTTCGGGAACCAAAAATTGTCTTTTACTTCACTGCACCAACTTTTCCTGCTGTATTTAGCATGTCCTTTGAAAAAGCGTCTCCTTTTCAGACAATATATTTAACTGTTGACAGTTTTGAAGAACTTAATAAGCCGGTGGAAGACACAACCTTTCAAGTAACAAAAACAACATATTTTTCCTCACTCTCACTAAAGAGTTTTATCTTGGAATGGACTTTGTCAAGGTAGAAACACCATGAGTTTTTGTCAACTCATCATAAGCTTGACTCATCTTTGAAAAACTTAAAACTAAAAAAACAGACCCTCAGAAATTTAAAAGTGTTTGAAAGGCGGGAACAGAATTTTTCTACAAAAAGTCCACATATATTACATGTATGAAGATAGAAAGAGCCAAAATAGCTTCTTTTCATAAACTGCCTCAACATATGTGGACATATTTTAAAATTGTAGACTTGGTTTTTACGGGAAAATCTTTTCGAAAGCACAAGTTGTTACCTTTGATGGACTAGCGAAATTTTTTCTTATCGTATTCCTATCAGATGAGTCGGAGATCTCATCAACACTTATCATTCAGAAGTGTTTGATAGCGACAATTGATAAAAAAAACTTGAAGAAATTTGTTTTAAAGGATACCCAGCAATCATAAAATATCCAGGAGTATCAAGGAAAAGGACCTACACACAGTGGCGGACTATGTGGTAAAAACCCGCAACATGTGGTAAAAACCCGCAACATTTGGTGGTAAAAACGTCCATTTTATACCACCGAATGTTGCGGAATTGTTGCTCATTTACCACCGGATGTGGTAAAACTCCAAAATTATACCACCAAATGTTGCGGGTTTTTGCTACATGTTGCGGGTTTTTACCACCTAATGTTGCGGGTTTTTTCCGCATGTTGCGTGTTTATACCACTTAATGTTGCGGTTTTTTTCCGCATGTTGCGTAATTATACCACTTCTGGTAGCTACTTAAATCCACATGTTGCGTCTTTTTACCACAATATAGCGTCCTTTTAGTCAAAACGTAGTACATCACTTTTAATTATAATACTATTGATGCTGATGGACCTTATACATTTGTGCAATCAAAAAATAAATTATATAATAAAGAAGCAGGATTTAAATGAAAACGTTTTTATTTTATTCAATGTTTATTTTGTATTTTACTTTAAAAATAATTTATGTACATATCAGCTCCAGTTTGAAAGGGCACACTTACATTCATAATATCCTTTGCCACTTACTATTGACGGGCCCAGTTGATATAACACTTACCAAACATCCACCAATGTATACAGATAACATTCTCGAGCCCTCGAGAGATGTAGCAGCATATCGACATAAACAGTTTTATCAGCCTAAACGAAAAAAAAATTGCAGCCTAAAAAAACTTTATAGCCTAAAAGCAAAATTTTACAGCCTAAAAAAAATTTTTACAGCCTAAAAAAATTTTTTTACGGCCCAAGAGAAGAATTTTATATCAAAAAAAAAAAAACATTTACTACCTCAATCCGCCGTTATAGCCCAGAGACTAATCTATACACTCTATTATTATACAATTTATTAGAGAAGACGTATTGGATATTCATATGACTATTACCTTCAGCATATGGCGGATATGTATACATAAATCTTAGGCAATTTAAAATATACAGAAATAATAAATATTGGTGTTTTGTACGCTACATTTATTTACGGTATATATTTTAGTATTGTCTACTACTACATGAAGGACAGTACTTACAAAATAAAAAAATTTTGGCTACAAAAAAAAAAATACAAACAGGAAAGAAAGGCAGAAAAATTGTCATCCGCAAGTTTTTTATTTATATGAAATTATTAAAAGTGCGAATTAGCCTAAAAGATTCTTTAATTATTGACAACCCTTCTTTTGCGACCACGTCTGGCTAATGGGGTATCTTTTTCCAAAGACACATCATCATTTTCTCTACCAGACTGCTCTTCATTGGGTATAGAGAAACTCTCTGGTTGCTCTAGTCCGAGACCAGGAGGGATGATCTCTTCATCATCGGACAAAGAGCTTGACTTCTTTTTCGACACTCTCTGCAAAACAAAAATTACATTAGTTGCTTAACAATTAACGAACTTCCTTTTTATAATGTACGTACCTTATCTCCCAATGTGTTGTGAGCAACACTAGCCAGCAGTCTTTCAGCTCCCCAGTGATCCAAGCATTGATCCAAACCTATCTTACCTCTTCTGGCCAGCGCTTCCAAAGCAAGGATATACTTCATCTTGAGCTCACGGGAATGCATACCCCATGTCTTTATGCTAAGAACTGGGTCTGACTGGACCTCTGCCTTCAATTGTGTGATGCATGATTTAGCATAATCCCTCAATACACCATACAAGGATTTCAATTCCACGTTCTTCATTTCAATTTCTTCTTGACTTTCCTCAGGTGTATGACATAAATCAGGTCGAACACACAACAAGAACTCCCAGAGTGCCTCTCTGTCACTAATCCTATTAGGTTTACCCTTTTCGGTTACAATACCAGTGTCAGGCTTTTTACCTCCAGGAAAACGAGCGATACTTCTGACAGCCGATTGCTCGGTCATCTGATCGACTGTTATAAAAACGTGTTAGTTGTATGTCAAAGTATACCAATGCCATGTTATGATTACCTCTTCTCGGTGTCATGTCAGTCACGCTCCCTCCAATCAACCGTTCTTCCATGGCGTCAAGACGATCGTTTACCTGGGAGTGGTTGGATCGGATTTCGGTTTGCAAATCAAATACTAGCTTTTGAAGTTCGATGATGGTACGAACCATGTCATTTGTGTTATATGCGGGCATTTTCAAATTATTTTATGATGTAGATTGATGAAAACCGCTTTGTCAGGAAAAACGCGCTATATATATATTCTCCATATTCTTGTACGTCATGGTTTTTACATCATATCCATGATATAATCCATGCCACTATATAAAAAAAATTAGCACTAGTTGCAATACGTAATGACAGCTGTCTGGGATTCAAAATTGGATCTAGTGGTTAATGCAACTGCGTTAAATACTTTATGTTGGGATTAGATTACGGCATCTTTCTTTAACACTTCCCTCGATTTAATTCCATGATTTCATCACGTAACTTTACATGCAGCTATTGCGACAGTCTTTTTGAAAACCATGCTCGAATGGTCGAGCATCAACGAAGAGTAAAATGCCATTTGTTTGCAGTAAGAAGTGAGATGAACAATATCAATACCAATACACAAGATGATGCTGAAGAAGAGCTTACTTCCGTCCAAAATCTTGATGAGCAGTATGCGGACGATGATACTGTAATGGAAGAAGCTGCAGGTAATAATAATTAAAATCATAGTAACGAATTTCTAACTTACAATGTATTGCTACAATAACTAGCACGCGATGATGCTTTCATGTTCGAAGATGCGATCAGATACAAGCACTTTGACCACGATTACAACTGGAACATAATCCAAAAGTTTGGCATAGGCTTAATTAAGCTTCTTGACCATAACGGTGTTTCAAGACAGGTCCAGCGTGATGTCGTAAAGCATGTCAATGGAAACCTTCTTTCCTACATTGATCCTGTTGCTGTCTCAGGTAAATTAAATATTGACTCACAGACTTCCTTTCATACTAATTGCAATTTAGACTTGGGCGGGTTACTTCCTTCTCCAGAGGCTATTCATAGATTACTTGATAAAGGCAGCATTGATTCTGTGAAAATGTATGATGTGTGTCGCGAAGGATGTTTTCTTTTTGATGATAACGTGCAGCAATCACATTGTATCAACCCTGCTTGTGGTGAAGGGCGATACAAAAACCAAAATGAAGCTGAGGAATCAATCCGTGCTGGCGACATTTCACCTCCAAAAGCCTATCAAACCATGGCTATGTATTCTGTCGGGGCTTCACTTGCGGAACTACTGGTCGACGACGAAATCCGTGAAGACTTCAAGTACGCAAGCCAATTCAGCGAGTATGATGAAGATGGGGTCTACATTGACATGTTTTCCGGTTCGGTGTACAAAGAATTTCTTCGTCAAAATTTGCTCACACGCAAAGACATCTGCCTTGTTCTTTACGTTGATGGGTTTCCCAACAAATCCAAACCTGGAAGCTCTCAAACGTTGGTCCATTGCATGGTGATGAACATTCCTGCTTCTAAAAGGTTTAGAAATTAAATTTACTTGTAAATGTTATCTTAATCAAACTTACCTTTTCGTTGTTAGAGCAAAGGAGTCGATGATGATTCCACTGGCTATATTACCTGGCCCAAAAAAGCCCAAGTATTTGATGAGTTTTTTGACGCCAATCATCGAGGAAATCAATTCGTTGTGTGCAAGAGGAATCGTCGTTGAAAAAAACAATGAAATCGTGCACGAAAGTAAACTATTCTTGCTCGGAATGACTGGTGATATTCCAGGAATTGCTGATTTAATGAATCATCGTGGATACACGAGCAAATATGGCTGCAGAATTTGCAAAATTGCTGGCAGACATCCTGGAGGTTGCCCTTACGGTATGTACTTCTTGGATGCAGGTGACACGAGAACCAAAGACGAATTAGTCAACGGCGATGCGGTAAATTATTCAAAGTGCGCACCAATATTTTTAAGATACTAAACGCAGTATGAATTAGCGATTCAATATGCTTGGTGTTGATCCTGTTATTAGCTCTCTTTCCACCTTCACTGGTACATCTTTTTTTCTTGGGGACGAGATGCATTTGATTGGTAGAGGGCTTGGTACTTTGGTGTATAATCTTTTGGATCCCAAGAAAAACAAAAAGTTCTGTGAATTCATCACTCAAGATGCACAATATACCTTTGGTTTGAACGCACGTGATGACACTATCATCAAAAAGATTGACGAAAAGGTGAAGCAGAGCAGGGTTTACATACCATCAGCTTTTGAGGGAACTTGGGATGGCGGTGTAAGTATCGGAAGAGCTGTCGATTATTTAGACTTTCTCTTGTACATTGTCCCGACCATTGTACTTCCATTGGTCCAGAAGAATGAAACCAAATGTGCGTTGATGGAATTGGTGGAGGGATGTTACATTGGTTTGCAATGGCTAGTGTTAGGAATGAAGATCGAAACTCTCGAGCGAGCTTCGATCGTGTTCCAGTCGAAGCTCGCTCGGATGCGTTTTTTTGCAGCTCGAGCTCGCTCGAAGTTTCCTAAGCTCGGCTCGGTTGCGAATACGATATCTCGAACTCGCTCGCCCTTTTTATTACACAAAGTGCACGTCAAAGTGATGTTAATTGCAGAAAATTATGATAATAAAATTATTATTTATTGAAATAGAAGTTGGAAAAAGAAAAAGTTTTTTTTTCCCCAGCCTTAACACCAAATTCGGATAATTAAATCAAACTATTATTGTATCTATAATTATAATACATTTGGATTTGTGAACATGAAAGTTTAAATTAATTCTGCTACGACATGTTACTATGGTTGCTGTAAAAAATTGGCTTAGTTGGGTATAGTGTGCAACACTGTTTCATTTTCTATGGTAAATGTGTTTGCTGGTTGTACAATTAAATAAAAGTCCAAAGCATTTTAATTGGAATTATTAGAGCATAAATAAAAAAATGGTAAAGGGAAGAAAAGATTAAAATCAAGGGGAAATGCCATCTGTAGTCTTTCAAGGACCTTAACTTTAAAGTGACTACTATCGACATTTTAGCCGAGCGAGCATCGATCGAAGCTCGCTCTAACCCAAAAAAAGTGGCGCAAGCTCGAGTACAAAAACTCGGTTCGATCTTCGTTCGAACTGGCGCAAGATCGGTGCAAGCTCGAAACGTTCGAACACTAGCAGTGACGCATTTCGCGTAGGGACATTACAAAAATGAAAGGGTAACATGACAATCAGAGACTAGATATTAAAAATTAGACATTAACGCAAAAATTTAGATGTTTTAGTAGTTGGCATGCGTTTTTGAATCGAGAGATTGTTGCAAGTCGTATCAATGCGCGAGTGCTCACTGCAAATAACCATTATTTGATGCATCTGCCGTATTCGGTTGAACAGATGGGGCCATTAAAATGCTACTAGGTGCTCTCAAGGTAAAATTCGAAAAGCCGGTGGACCCCTTTTTTGGGTGTGAACGGATTTTTTTAAATTGAACAAAAAAATAATTTCATTGATCAGGTGATGCCGTGACGGTTCTTCACTTTCAAATTTACTAAAAGACCTAACGTGATTTTATTAATAAAAAAACGGAATATTCCTTTTCGCTTATCTTTATTTTTTTTCAAAGTACCTATTTACCATGAACCCAATTGACGAAACTTTTTTCGATATAATGCAAGAGCAACTTTGGATGGGAAATGGTGCTGACCGTTTTGAAGACGAAGATCAATACTTCGATGCCGTGATGGAAGAAATCCTTAGAATTGACGAAGAGTTCGATTTAGAAGAGGAAATGCTTGAACAAGAGGTTGCCATTGCCGAAGAGAACATTATTGCCGACTATGCTCGTCTTGAAGGCAACTATGACGTTTATTCCTTGTTCCAACTTTGGGTTAGAGAAACAATTTTGCATGCAACCACTTTAATCAACTATGACATCTTTTATTACATCTTCATAAGCAACCCTGGGATGATGACCCGAGAATCGCACAGAAGGGTTGTTAGAACCGAGCGTATGGACACGTACGAAACATACTGGACGATAAAACATCCCAACTTGAACGACGATCGTAACAGCCGCCATAGCTATAGAGCTCATTATCGAGTCAACAAGTCGACCTTCGAGTGGCTCGTCAATCGTTTGAGTAGATGTGCTGCTTATCTTGGGTCAATTCTGCGAGGTGGTTACTCTGTAGAAGTGCAAGTTGCGTGTGTGCTTTGGAGATTTGCTAACACGCATTTTGGTTATCGAATTGCCGAAACTCATCTTGGAGTAACTGCCGGATCATTCAATAATTTCACTAACCGATTTATTGATGCCATGTTGGAGATTACTCCCGAACTTATAACATGGCCCATCGAAGATAGACAGAGAGCTTTGAACAATGCTCGTGAGTTTGCAGAACTTGGTGAACCTGGTGCCACGAGACTTTCTGGTGTACTCGGTGCAATTGATGGCAAGCTGGTTGTGATCCAAAAACCAGCAATAAATGGAAACGCTTATGTCGATAGAAAGAGTCATGCATCCATGAATTTGATGGCAATTTGTGATGCCCGTACTCGGTTTATGTACGTAAAAACTGGGCATTCCGGTAAGTTCATGTGGAAGGATAAAAAAATGATACAGCAGCTTACCGTTTGTTATTATATTAAGGCAGAAACCATGATGCCAGAGTATTCACAAGCAGCGTGATTTATCACAAAATTTTGTTGGATGCGGCCAGATGGTGTCCTGCAAACACTTATATTTTGGGAGGTAAGTTCATTAATTATTTTAAGGTATACAAAGCATTAACGATGAGACCTAGATTCGGCTTACCCTTTGCTGCCTAATCTCATTGTTCCATTCCATGGCCGACGTGAAAGCACTGCGGAAGAAAAAATTTTCAATGCAACCTTTTCTAGTTCTCGAATTAAAATTGAACATGCATTTGGTGGGCTCACGTCCAGGTGGAGATTCCTTTGGAAGCACTTGTATATGCTCAGCGTTGATAGAATGGCTAAAACCATCATATCTTGCTGTGGTTTGCACAACGTTTGTGTAAACCAAAATGATATCGAAGAGGCAATTTTGGATGGAAGTTTGGATTTTGAGGGATTTGTTGAGGCAGACCGTAGAAACCAATTTGAAAATGAAGTGAACTTCGAACCTCCGCTTCCTTTCCTCGGTACCGATGCTACCATTGATGCTGCAGGTATGCGCCGTATTAAGGCAATGTCTATCTTAAGAAGAAATAACATCATGAGGGGAACAGATAGACTTGCTTAGTTTTCAAAAGGTTTTATTATATTAAATATATTTTTTATTTAATTATTGTTGTCATTAGAAGATGAACCAAGATTGGTATCACTATCGCCTCTTCGAATTGCTGCAAATCTATTCATAATAGTCTCCATATCAGAGATACGTTTACGTCTATCCTCTTCCAAATCGGCCTCTCGTCTACTTCTTGATTCTTCTAGCAGTCGATATCTCTCTCTGGACTCTTGTCGTCTTCTTGTTTGCATATCTTCCAATGCAGTTTGTCGATTACGACTGACCCTTTGCAACATACTGTCAAGGTCACGAATTCTTTGCTCTCTTTCTTCCCGTTGTACCGCTGCCATTCGATCCATCATCTCTACACCGAGTTGGCGGGCATGTGCCATATGCTCCTCTGACAACTGACGAGCAGCCTCGATGGGATCAAAAGTTGACGAAGACTGCTCACCAGAAGTTCGATTATTTCTCGAAGTGCGGGTTGATCTTGGTGGAGGTGGTGCGGATGTAGGTGGAGGTGGAGGTGGTGCGGATGTAGGTGGAGGTGGAGGTGGTGCGGATGTTTGTTGAGGTGGAGGTGGTGCGGATGTTTGTTGAGGTGGAGGTGCGGATGTTTGATGAGGTGGAGGTGATGCGGATGAATATGGAGGTGGAGGTGGTGCGGATGTATATCGAGGTGGGGGTGTTGCGCCTGTCGATGCTGGTGGTACTGCGGATGCTGATGTTGGTGTTGGTGTTGGTGGTTCGGTTGCTGGTGTTGAGGTTGGTGTTGGTGGTTCGGTTGCTGGTGTTGAGGTTGGTGGTGGTGCGGATGTAGGTGGAGGTGGTGCGGATGAGGGTGTTGATGGTGGTGCAGGTGCAGGTGCTGTTGATGATGATGGTACTGAAGATCCTTCAGTGGGGTATCGATCGGCCAAAGCTTTTTGGATCACAAGTTGATCGACTTCCGTAGGTGTCAAGTACGTAGTTTCGGGACCATCGGATCCAATGGCATCCATTAAATCAACGTCGTTTGATCTTCTATATGATCGAATGCCATTCTCCTCCATGTTGACGCTTTCGTAAATTACCTCAGGTTGGATGCTAGGATCATCCTGAGTGATCTTGGCAATTTCTTCATAGTATGGTATGTCTGGGACAGTTCCACCAACTCCTGTTTCTCTTGCTGCATTTCTGGCTCTGGTGAATCTGGCTTTCATGTCTTTCCACTTGCGTTGCATACTGAGATGCGTGACATTTGCTATAAAAGCCCTGACTGCATCGGTGTTTGCATATTCAGCCATCTTTTCTTTCAAGAGAGCTGCCGAATGAACCCAGATAAACTGTTTCAAGGCAGTATCTCCTCTTCTCAACAAGTGATTGTAGGTGCCTGCCATGATCTCAAGAAGGATACAAATTGCAACCTCAGGCCATACGTTGTATGGACGTGAAGGCCCATTGTCATCTTCGACATTAGCGTTGTTGTTCTCAGCTTGGGCATTGCTGTTGTTGACAGGAGTGGTGTTGTGCTGAACAGTAGGTTCAACAAACACAAAGGTGCCAGCGTGTCTGCCACGTCCGCGTCTACCTCCACGTCCATTTCCACGACCACGTCCGCGACCACGTACGTTGTTGGGTGTGTTGTTATTTGCTTCAGTGTTGTTCATAGTAAGGTAAGTGATAAAAAGTAGTAATAAAGTAAAAGGGAGGAAAAAAATAAAAATAAAAAAAATGTGGATTTAAAAACTTTTGTTATTTTATCATTTCCTTTTCAAGCGAATAATTTTGAATGTACCATGACTTTGATCAGATTTTTATTTCCACCCATATATGTATGTGTGTTATTTTGCCCATTTTTAGATCGCTTTTTCAAGCACTTCTTTTACTATTTTTGTAGAAAAACTGGGCAATTTATTTTCGGTTTCCGATCTTGAGAGCACCTACTCTTGCCGACCAATGGAGCGGACAATTAAGAAGTTCACCAACTTGATCAAGTCCACGCATCTTATAGGGGCAAATGCTTCGAACGTCCTTCGTCACCAGGCGAATTATAACACGATGGCGGTTAGATGTCTGCAGTCTATTCAATTCCCTGAATTTACGGATCGTCCAGACACCTACCGTTCGCATTCCTCTGGTGCCCAAGTCTGGTGTCCGTTTATTCCTCAGTCGTTGCTTGGATCAGATTCGGAAAAATATGCTTCGGTGTCCCGAGATCGAAGGTGATTGATGCATTGATATCACATTATGATCATAAGGTTGGGGATGAAATTCGGCAATTGACCTCGTCATCCATTGTGATTGCAAGTCGAGCTTGGAACGATGACTTGGTATTTTCTTCGATTATGGACATAACCTTGAAAAACTTAAAGACAAGAGCAAATAATATTGTCCTGTTTAAGACTCCCAAAAGTACTGGTCACAGGTAAGCAAAAGACATTTGACAAACTTTATTGGTACTTACAGCATAAAATTTAGATCTATTTCCATTTGGTTTGTCGGTGTGGTTCACTGATACTTTACACACAAGCAAGAAGGTGAAGAAACTTTTTTGGCTATCGTTGAAGTAATGAAGCAGCAGCAATTCGACGCTCACAATGTTGTCACAGTTGCTCGGAATTCCAGGGGTGACAGATACAAGAAGTACGCTGTTATTTCCATTACAGACTTTCTCCAAGTGGTTGGTCTTGTACGGTATTCCGATTCCGCTAACTTTTTCAAGATTGTTTGGCCGTACATTAAATATACTGACAAGGTTGTGGTGATCTGCTATATTGTTGCTACATTAAATAAACCTATATCTATGACATCAATACATTAAGAATGATTAAGGAATCAATTACCCAATATAGATAGTTAGTACTATCATATCACAAGGTTACAAAAACACAGTGACAAAGGCTTACTAAAGATATGGAAGTACAATGTGTCTAAGATGACAGTAATTCCAAGTGTAACATATTTACAAAATAAGTAGATAAAGGTAACAGGATACACACTGGGAAAATGATAACAACTTCAAAGATACACTAAAGATAGTGGTACAGCAGATAGTCTTTTTTATATAAATACTTGTTCATTTTATTTCATAATAAAGATAATCTTATAAAACAGTCTCAAATTACTTATATACTGCCTTATAATTTTACTTACCTCAAAACACAACAAAGGTTAATCATCTTCCTGCTGGTTCTTTAGCTGATTTGTAGGCTGGTCGTATCTTTCTCTGTTTTGCGTAGACAAGTTTTATTGTAATTAAACTTTCTTCAACAATTCATCTAATGGAGTGATTACTATTTTATTCAATCTGATGTGTTAATTGGCAATGCTTGTAAAAGAAAAAAATTTAAAACATAGCAAAGGAAAAGAAATAATTAAATAAAAAAATTATATTCCGATGGTTGCGTATTTTATCGACCATGTTGCGTCTTTCCGCAACGTGTCGCGGAATTCCACTACCGAGTCCGCGGTGTAGCAATAGTAGGCTTTAAGAGGATAGTTTTGCAGAAAAAAAGGTAGAAAAAAACAATAGGATCAATTGGAATTCTTGTCAGAGTTTATTGATGTTAAAGTTAACTAAAGATTTAAGAAGAGGAAAAATAAAGAGTATTTATAATAAATGGAATGGACGAGGCTGAGGATACTACTCTTAACAATATGAGTATGCTATCAATAACAATATCTATATTGGACAATTAGTGCTACGCATAGTCAATAGAGAAATAATAACAATAACATGTCTTAAGTTTGGACATTGGTGTTACGATACCGTGACACTTTAAAATAGTGACCGGCTTTAGCGAATTCCCTTTTTATGCCTGATCATGATTTAGCTATCATTTATCAGTGATGATGAGATATGAATTTATTATATGTACAATCTCTATGTGTGATTTAGCACACGGGGCTGTGATAGTGTTTACATTTTTTAGTGGATCTTATACTCAACTATGATTTTGATTGAATTATAGTTTGTGGTAAAGTGTACTGGTTTACACAGAAAAACTAAAACAAATTAAACCATAAATCCAGTGTGGTTTTATTCTAGGTTAAAAAGTTAAAACTACTCTAAAAGAAAAGTATCTCTCTAGAAACTTAACTATCTGTATTAATTGGAAGATATTAAATATTTATAATTGTGACAAGCTGTTACTGTGCTTATCATTGTTTTATGATTGAAAAACTAGATTTTGTGAATGTTATAAATAACTGAGGGTGTGTCTCAGTATAATTAAAATAGGTATATTTGGATCCCAAAACACTCTGTAGCGTAGCACATAGTATTCGATTTCTGTTTCCGTATTGTAAGATTTTGTCCTGTTCTCCGACCAATGTTTGTATAGGGATAAAGATATTTTACCGATTTTCTTTTTCCTTCCGCCAAATTGAATGGCTAAAACTAGTTTTCACAATGCGAAGTTCTTTGTTTAACTCTTTATTAATAAGCTGAATATGCTATCTAGAACATGGGGTTTTGATACAGTAGTCGCTCGATTTAAGGGTGTTCGATTTAAGGGTATTTTCTATTTAAGGGTGGATTTTTGAAAAACAACTTCCGTCCCCAGCATTAACACCACTAAACCACTATTCTATTCAAGGGTGAGATCCCAATTCCCCATACCCTTAAATCGAACGGGTTTTTACCATATTTGGGTTTTTTTTTTTTTTTTTTTTTTTTTTTTGGTGCCCAGTCGAAAAAAAAAATTTATCAGTAACAAATCATCATTTTTTAAAGTCATTTGTGACAAGAGAAATAATTTTTTTATTGGAAAAAGCGACGAATATCAGCTTGTTCTTTCAAATTTTCTATTTCAGCACGAGATTCAGCCAATCTCATTCTAACACGTCTATGGAACTGATTGTCCAAGTCATCCAAAGGCACATCCAAAGCCAGAATCGTCTCATAAGCTTCCCTCAACCGTTTTTTACAATCATTGATATCGACGTATATCTCCTGTTCAAAGTATCATAGGGATCTCCTCCTCTCCGTCCATCACGATCTCCTCATCATCGATGATAAACATCTCGTCAGAATCCAGATCCAGCTGACTGACATCAGTGATCTCGTTGTCTGAATTACCAGGAAGATCGGGCAACAAATGGTTGATCTCCTGGACAACGTTATCTTCCAGAGGCCAGGGGACAGTGGGTGGCAAAGCTAACGTGTCAGGGTTCTCTTTAAATCCCAAGATATTGGTATGCCTCCAACAATTCTTAATTGTCTCAGGTGTTACCTTTAACCAAGCATTGGCCAAGAAAAACATGGCTTGCACCTGATTCATGTTGTAAACATCCAAGTTATCTAACTGTTTGCTGGCGAACAAATCGAGACTTCTCATGTACTGTTGGGAGCGAAAGTAAGCCTTAAAGTTGGCAATAATTCCTAAATAAAGTGAAATAAAATTAGTACTTCGACTTAAAAAACAGTATCCTTGTTTATTTTGTCTACCTGCATCGAGAGCTTGCAACATACTCGTTGTGTTGGCAGGAAGAAACACCAACTTTATGTTCACCGGCTTGAACTTCAACTTATGCACTGAGGCATTGTCTAAAAGAAGAGCCACTTTTCTACCCTCTCTACCAAAAGCATTGTCCAGTTTTTTGACATAAGCCGAGAAGATCTCGGTAGTCATCCAAGCTTTAGGCGAGTGGTGGTACTCCACGTATCGACGGGTACCAATGGCTGTCATTGAAAGCATTTTCGGGTTTTTCTTGAAGCAACGAGGGCTTTTGAATTGCCCAATTACAATGGGATGGCCTTTGTACGTACCATCCGCATTGCAAAGTAGCCCCACAGTTACACGGGTCTTACTCTTCTTCAACCCACCAAGTGGTTGTGAGCAAATTGTTCTTCTTGGTGGTTGATTGTAGTACAATCCGGTCTCGTCGAAGTTCATAATATCAGCAAGAGGATAATTTGTCAATTCTTCCCGAATTTTTTTAAGCTGGTCTTGAATGCTTTGGGAATTGACATCCACAGAGGCACATTCACCATGAGTTGGTCTACATTTTAAACCGAGACGTTTGAAGACCTTGGAAAGCCATCCATCAGAGAAGGTAATATCATCAGTGATGGAGTACTTTGAACGAGCGATGCGCTTGACGTACTCGATGATACAGGCACGGTTTACTGGTATGCTGCAGTCATTCATATGATTCACGAATTTTTCCACTTCTTCGTCAAGTTGAGGATACTTGGGTAGCTTCAAACTCTTGCTATTCTTGATAACAACAATGTTAGAATACAACTGATCGGCATTGTTGAGGATGTTTGACACAGTTTGTTGTGAAAGAGGTTTTATTAAATCAAACTTTTTTTGTGCCCATTTTCCGAGCTCTATCTGATTGGTGTTTCCCATTCCAAACTGATCTAAAATTTCAATTTTTTGGGAAATTGTAAGACGTAAACGTGTGTTGCTCATATTGAATAAAATAAAGATATGCAAGGATTGACAAAGTGTATCCAAAGTTTTATTATATAAGATATTCAAAATTTAACAGCAGCTGGCACCTGGGGACTGTTTTCTAAAGAGTAGTCACGATTTTCGATATAAGGGTATTTTCTATTTAAGGGTGAGATTTCCGAAATTTCTGGTCACTCTTAAATCGAGCGACTACTGTAATAAACAAACAGTAATTAAGTTTCTTTCAATAGTGATATATTCAAGGAAGAATATACATGTTTTATTTATTCCATTGCACGTAATATACTGATTGAAAGTAAAAAGTACTTGTTAATTGTAAAAATGGACTATGCCATTGTGGATAATCCTGACTAAACGATTTTGATTGTGATTTTAATATTTAAAGAGTCACGGGCTGTTTAATTAGCTCTTCCATGTTATACCAAAATGTATGTCAGCATTCGGCATTACATAAAGCATTACGGAAGTAAACACAAATTTTTTTTTTATTGTAAATGCGAATATTCTTTGTTGCTTAGTTCATGTCATTCTATTTTAGCACATTTCTTGTACGCTATGGTCCTTGAAGTCATTTAATTTTGGAGGAAGTAAACGTATCAAATGTACATTACATTAACGTCTATTGCGACTAACTTTAGGTATAATTGACGTAATTAGCAGTTTCAAAACAAAGTACAGTACGTGTAACATTAAGATCGAAATTCTAACGAAGCAATTGAGAAAGTCTTGCAGACCTGTCTCACAAATCAGAAATTGTCAAAACAAAAAAACTATTCAAGTATCGATTTTAGAATTTATTTTTTATTTTCCCTCTTTTTCTACTTCTTTTCATTATTATAACGTGGCTGAAGATACTGCTAAGGATAACATGTAGACCACTGCATTGCCAGCTCGTCCCGGTTATGATCTGCTCACTAGGATGCTGTTCAATGATAACTACGTAAAGGATATTGTAGTCAAGGCCGTCATTGAGAAAGGTATCTGCGGAGATGCGCAGTATGTTGGCTCTGAAGAGAGGCACGATGGGAGGAGGAATGATGTCGTCTATTATCCTTTGGCAACACCTTCGGAAGAGCTTCGTTCTGTTATTATGGAAATCCAAATGAATGTCACGAAGGAGTTTGTTTCGTATGTGGTACAGACACACTAGCATGAAACAGCCATTATACGTAGCTCAAAACTGTCGGGCGCGCATTTTTTCGATTTTTAAAAGTTATGTTGATCGATGAGTTTTAGTGATAAAAATAAACCAAAAATACGGATAGATAGGGTAGACGTCAGACTATTGGAAACAATTGTAAACGCCCTGGTTACAAATTGATTGAAAGAGTTAAATTAAAAAAACGGTTAAAAGTGCCATTGTTGGTAGTGATACATTGTTAAGATGACAAATATAACCGGGTTTACTCAATTTGAATATGATGTATTGAAGAAAGCGCGCAAAACCAATTATTGGTCGATAAAGACGCGTTAAAAGATGACTGTTGTTAATACGGGTGGAATTTGAAAGGGAAGGTGGCGATATATTGTCGTGGGGAAAAAAAATTAATTTTTTAATCATTTTTGAACATTTTCATCATTCTTCTTTTTTTTGAATCTTTTTTTTGTCTATTTCTCTTTTTCTTTTAAATGTTTGCAATAAAAACAAAGCTAACCAAACTATTCAAGATGTTCGAGAGGCAGATCAAGGGGATGAAAGATAAAACAGAGGATAATACACGAGGATATACGCTTGTTGTCGGAAAGTATAATTTCAGATTATAAAGTCGTGATGTATGATTCAAAGTGAATATGCACCATGGACAAGTGGGCAAGAATATGTGCATTGAAATAAAAACAAATATAGACAGGATATCTTGGTGTGAATAGATGAAGAACAGCGTAGAGGGTATGGATGAAAAAAGAGTTGGTTGGCTAACGACGGCTCTTTCTGTGGAAAGACCGACTGTATATGTTTGGTGTGTTGCCTGATAGTCGGTGTTGATGTCTTTACCATTAGATGGAGTAGTCACGAACAGAGGATAAGCAACGACAAGGGGATGATGCGATTTGACTGAAATGAGAACCATCAAAGGTGCACTGACAGTAAGAGAGACACGATGTGATCACTAAATGAAAGTGTTGACAATAGTAGAACGACGTAAAGTACACCAGAGAGAATATACTTGTAGTAGCAGAAGTGCAGCAAAAAGGGAAGACAGTCAGGATACGATGCCTTCAGAGTATAATCGCTTACATTTTGTGGTAACAAAAGTAACAATGCAGAGAGGGAATAGTATGGAACGCAATAGAAATGAAGAAGAAATAACGTGTAAAAAAGAGAGTAGACTTATTTTGGTTTTTTGTTAATCTCCTTTTTGAAATTGTGGATGTGTGATTGGTGCGTTCTAGTGGATCTATATAATTTAGATGAAGATAAAAGTTGTCCGTTATCCTTTTCTTTTGTTTTTTTTTCCAACCAAGAATCATGGACTCAACTGATAAGCAAAACATTATCGATATTATGAATAAGGCCTTAGCGGTTAACCCTGGTCGTACTATAGACGACGTCCATAATATCATAGACCAAACAGGTCTTCAAATGGCACAAATTTGCCATTACATTGTTTACTTGGGTGCGAATACTAGTGTTGGCTTCGAGCGCAGCCCAAAGCCGATGCCGGTAAAAGACATGATTGACTCCAATCATTTTTTGGTGGACCCGGAATATCGTTCCGCGTACCTGAAGATATGGGGATTAGATAGCCAAACGGCTACTACCAGTATTACTTCTGGAGAGGTTCCAGCATTGACTGGTAAAGAATTTGGTGTTGCTGATCTTGAAGAGGATCATCATGATCAAGGACAGGATGTGATTGATCTTGTTGATTCTGATAGGGAAGGTAGTACAGAATCAATTATTATCATTGAGGATAACGAAGGAACAGCGGTGGATGTAGAGGATGTGATAGATGCTGTTTTGGTGGGAGAAAGACGGGAATGACCAGACGATTATTAAAAATAACTATGTCGGCGTTTTGACAATATTATAGAATAGGGCTAACGAGTTGGACCAACTCACCCACCGTATTGGTACAGGTGAAGCATTTGACCAATTGTTAGAATCAACAACCTTGAATGACTTTACTTTGGACTTGCGTCAAATGAAAAGAACAATTAGTACCAGGTCTCAATTGGGGTATTGTTTTAAAATCATTATCTGTCTGTATCATTACTTGCAGTTTACGGAATACCATGTATTCAAGGGATTCGATGAATGGGAGTCCATGGAGATCACAGTGCTTAATGATGCTGATCCAGTAGGTTTTATGGATTGTAGAACGCGTGGTGAGCGTGTGTTTCGTGTCTTTCAGTTGTTAAGAATGGCAGGTATTTTGGCTGTAGAAGTAATGACGGCCAAAGCATACTCCAGATACCACCGAAGTTTTGAAGAACAATTGGAGATGTTGATGAAACATCTGTTGGCGGTTCTCATGCGTGGATTAAGTCTTCCTGCGGTTAGCTGGATCTATCGAAATATCCAACAAAAACTTGTTGTTTTAAACGAAATACTTTCGGAGATAGATGTTGCGGGTAACATCAATGGGAAGATAATTTTGCAGACCTATAGTTTGATTTAAGACTCCTGTAGCTTTTTTTATTTTATCTTTTATATTTACACATTCTTTGGTTAATAAAATTATGTATTTCATCATTGTTGATTTACTTTATTCGAGTGTTGTAACCAATTGTTGCTACTCCTCGCCATAATCCCCGAGTCCGTCTCATACCAGATTCGCGTACTTGATTGTGATCATTCGGTAACTTTAATAAGCATACTCTAAAGTACCGGATGTGGACAATTATCGAGCGAGAGTTTCCGAAGTCCACCCTACATTTATTTGTCTACAATTGTAGACTACGCCTTGAAAATAAAATTGTATGTCGTTCCTTGTTGTATAGTATATTCTGTTAAGTTTCGCTTGTTTATTGGGGCTATATTTTGGTAACTCCAGTTTGTTATCCGTCTAAATCATAAAAATCTGAGAATTCCCGTCCGTTATCCGTCAAAATCCCATAAGTTTGCGTACTCTGGTCCGTTATCCCTCAAAATCCGTTGACATTAGGGTACTCCGGTCCGTTATCCCTGAAAATCCGTTGACTTTAAGGTACTCCGGTCCGTTATCCGTTATTATGCGATAATTCAGATAATTCTGGTCCATTATCCCTACAGATCCGATACTTAAGGGTTCCCTGATTACATTAAACTAATGACCAAAATACATTATAAGAAATTAGAAACGGTTCCGAAATGGTTCAAGCATTCTAAACTTGTATGGGGATTATCTGAGCTAATTGCACATATAAGCTAAGTCGCAAACCATATCAGAACATCCTTAAACGTACGCTGAATTTCAAAAACGGATATACAGTGACCTCAAAAGTATCGTAACCGTTTAAGGTTTTCGTATTTTGTGAAATGACATCACATACTGATTCACAGGGAGACTTTCCAAACATTTTTGTTTTTCAGTTTTTTGTTATTATTAAGTTATGGATCCGGTTAACAGCGCTTCATAGGAAATATATAAGATATTATCACTCTTATAAGATGTTAAACCCTTTTTTTCCTTAACCTTCACAGAAACATTTTTATTCAAAACATGTAACCCATTCTGAGTCCACCATATTTTTGTTTAGTCGAATGCTGCTCTAATGGTATCATTGCTTTGGAGACTGGTTCCAGTATTGGCGTATTTAACAGAGCTATAAACAAAACTAATCATGATAACTCGTTCAATTAGCGGGCCTGTGAGGAGTGGATCGAGGCAAGAGCAGAACAGAATAATTATTATGGGGAGGACGAAAGAAACAGACATTATATATCTATAAGTATTAATACATATAAAATGGATGAGAGTAGAAAACGTTTAATTGAAAGAAAAAAAATAGATAAGATCTTGAATACAGAAATGTGAACAAATAAACATGATTACAGTAACAGAGGAGTGTGTGGTGACCTAGCAAGGATATAGCCATATTAGAGCTAACAAAAGTTTATCCATGCTGATAACATTTGTGATATAAGCTTTACAATAAATGTCACAGTATGAACTATAAGGATGTTACATCACAAGTCTTACTTAGTACGTCTAAGAAATGTTTAAAATTTAGTTTAAAGCAAAGAGAGTTAAGAAGACTTAACATATATTGGAACAAGACTAAATTAGTCACTATGTAATAATTGTATACATTTATGGTTAATCTATCATAACTTCAAGATAGCACTAGAGATATGAACACAGAAGACAGTCTTTTATATAAATACTGGTACATTTCATTTATTATTAAAAGACAATCTTATAATCAGTCTCAAACTACTCCGATAGTCTTTTTATAATTTTACTTTTCCTTAAAACACAACATTTACTAAGCAGTACGATACATATTTAAAGCTGTGCATTCCAAGTATATATTCATATATTCGAAAGGGTAATCAGGAATTGACAAAGTAGTGGTAACACAATACAAACCCAAAAAGCCGACAATCGTACATTTCTGGAACATGGAAAGAAGTGAAATATACTTGAAATACGGATCCAGCAAAGGGAAAATTAATCGATGACGTATTCAAGATAATTCCTCACTATAAAACCAAGAAAATAACAATATCAACAAATATTATTTTCCTAACACACTTTTAAGTATCCTACATTCTACAGATAGCTAAAAAAACTATCTCTTACACTGCTATCAAAATTTATAGAAAAAAAAATTAATTTTGTCCGAAGCCGAAAGCTATTAGAAAAAATGCATTACAAGAAAAGGATAAAAAATATTTTTCAAAAGTCGAAAACAGTTTATAAAGATGTGGAAATATTTTTAAAAGTTTAAGACTCGTCTTTGCTGAGTATTTAAGTTGTTAAAAAAAGTATATCATATAAAGCCGATCCGATACAAGACAATCAGATATATGAACCCAAAAGATAATGGTGTCAACAGGCAAAATGGCAGACAGCAACGGTACCATTGTTTTTTTAAATATACTTGATATTTCTTTTCTCAAATCAGAAGTAATTGATTTGTAATAGTGCTCTTCACCAAATTAGCAGCCTTGTGTAAATGACTGAAAGACACCATCAGTCTTCGTTTCAACTTCTTATGAGCACCGTCAACTCTGGATGTATTGATGGTGCCAAGGTAAGGTGCTTATGGATCCCAGGGTTGGCAAAATGTTCTTTCAACGGCACCCATGTTGACTCACGATACGCAAACAGTGGGAAGTATCGTGCGTTCAACCCGCAATTATCTCTCAGGACACTCACGTTTCGCTCCCGTTCTTCTTCATTGAAACTGTTCATACAGCTATTCCATCTGACCATAAACGTATTCCAGTCAATATCTGTTTAAAACATATTTTTTGTATTTCGTCAACACGTTCTTGATGATATGCCAACGGCAGATAAGAATTATGCCGGATTCAAAAATTGTCTCTAAAGCACCTTTTAATGGCAAATCACGGTCAATAGCAATAATGCTAGTATCGAACTCCTCTAAATAGCACCAAAACCCACTTCATACGTAACGTTGAAACCGCCCATTTATAATTGGCTCGGGTTTCGTGTTTTAAAAAAACACCGCACACAAAAAATGTCTTATTGAAGCAATCCATGCGAACAACGTACAAGAATGCCATACCAAATTTGTTGGTTTTATAAGTGCAGTCCATCAAAAGCACTTGAGGAAAACGTTCAACCATTTCCAAGGAATGAGAGTGCGCAAAAAAAGGTTTTTGATGGTAACTCCTCATTCGAGTTGTACGCGTAAATAATTCCAGAGTCGGCTTCAGAGAACTGATTCAAGAGAGCTTTCAAAGGAGAGCGACAATCTAAATACTCTTCACGAATCTTCTGTCTGGCATTGTGAAGTGTAATAGGTCTAAAGTAATTACCAGGGACGTTTTAGCGAACGTAAATCAAAATATCTTGAGGTGAGCTATTAGCAATCGTCATATCCTTGATTACCTTCATGTGATTCTCTCCAATCGAGCATGCAGTGGAATGACCAGCGAGAAAATTAGCAGACTCATGATTATGTCCAGAATGGTTTAAGTGCAGGGTGAATTTTGCAGTATAAACACCCTGATCTTTTCCCCCACTGGAACCGACCACCCACTTGAAAGGGCATTCGTTGCGTCCTGTCTTCGAAAGTATTTTACCCGTGGACTTACTGCTGTTTTTTTCATTGCGATCGCACTTGAAATCCAAAGACTTAAGTCGACGATCGGGGTAGTAACGAGAACGGCCCAAAGAAACAAGGTAGCCGTTGTTCTTGCAGTGATCGATCACATTCTTTTCGAGAGTTTCGCAAGAGCTAAACTCAAGTTGAGATGGGGCAGAAGTAGACAAAACGACGAAGGTTTCGCCCTCGAGTTTTTCGTTGAGATCATTGTCGTGATCATCGTTAAAATCATCTACTTCGTAGACGCTTTCAAAATTTCTTCTGGTTCGAAAGGGAAGGGGCTCCTGCAAATCATCGTCAGAAGGGTAAGAGGTGTTTCCGTTTGATAAAGACATTAAAACAATAAAAGTTAAAACAAACGTAACGGGATTGGGATGAAAGTAAAAAGGTACAATTTATTAATGCTTTGACAGAGCAGTCCCGCCGAAATGTCAAAATATAAATGAAATCAAATACGCAGTTCTATAGGTCAAAAAAGACCAGAACAAATCGAGGGGGTAAAAATAAGAAAAGAAGGGGTGAAAATAACAATTCCCTTATCAGGTCAGAGATTCTGTGTGTGGTAATCTGCTATATTGTTGCTACATTAAATAAATCCATATCTATGACATCAATACATTAAGAATGATGATGGAATCAATTACCCAATATAGATAGTTAGTACTATCATATCACAAGGTTACAAGAACACAGTGACTAAGGCTTACTAAAGTTATGGAAGGACAATGTGTCTAAGATGACAGTAATTCCAAGTGTAACATATCTACAAAATAAGCAGTTAAAGCTAACAGGATATACACTGGGAAAATGATAACAACTTCAAAGATACACTAAAGATAGTGGCACAGCAGATAGTGATTTTTATATAAATACTTGTTCATTTTATTTCATAATAAAGTCAATCTTAAAAACAGGCTCATATTACTTATATACTGCGTTATAATTTTACTTTCCTATAAACACAACACTGTCTTCAAAACAATCGGTTTTCAGGTTAGAGAATCTGGTACCTAGTTCAAGATCTTTCTCATTGTCACTCACTCTCTCACTCTCTGTACTATGAATGTCGTCAACAAAAAAAAATGTTTTACTTTTGTTTTAAAAAAATTGATTGTCGAAGTCCCACAGTGTTTCGACACCGAAAGCTAGAACTGAAGGCACCCGTTGATTTTGGAATAACTCACGCAGGTTTAAACCTGCAAAAACATTTTATAGTCCGCAAGGACTGCTGCTCTTGGCCGTTGTAATTTGGATGGAGGGAACAAGTCCACCAACAACAAAGCGGTAAGACCTGCGTCCTCTACAATCGGAGCAATAAAGGCTCGAAGTTTCAACGCGAGTCGGATTGATTCTAACTCAGAACGTGTTGGGTTGGGTGAGTGAAGTACTACATTTTTGTTTGATAAAGATAGATAAGTTAAGGTGATTTTGAAAACATCATTCAGCAACTTACAAGCATGTTGGCCCACAGTGAGCACCCCATCATTCATTAAAAAAAGGATCAAAGCCAGAAGAAGGTTTCGAAACTGTGATGCGGCCATGTTTCCTTGTACGAAAAGAATCTCCCTTACGACCGTATTCAACTCCAACTGCCCTCTAGCAACACGAGCAAAGGGCAATCGAATGGCATTTGTGGTGGTGGCGATTGCGTGTAAAATATCACTAGGAAAAGGTCGAAAACGATCACCAACTAGAGAGAGAGACAACATTCGATGCAGGTTACATTTATCGAATAACCATTACCATGGTGACAAACTTACCTTCATACTGCCGGGCGAAAAAGTCAGGGGGAGGGGCCGCCACGAAGGGAGCCGCAGGTGAAGCCGCAGGGAAAGCCGCCACAACGCGAGCTGCAGAAAACGGCGTGGGAGTAGCCGCAGGAGGAGCCGTACCTTGAGCCACAGGAGAAGCCACAGGAGAAGCCGCAAGGGTAGCCGCAGGAGAAGCCCAAGGAGAAGCAGCCACAAAGGAAGCCGCAGGAGTAGCTGCTGGCAGAGGAGCAGGAGGAGCCGCAACAGAAGCCGCAGAAGAAGAAGCCATACACGCAGGGGCGGCAGAAGAAGAAAGCCGCAGAGCAACCCCGTACGAAATAGTGATCGATAAATGCACGAACGGCATCATACGTAAAAAAACGAGCCCTTTTTAATTGTTTTATTCTTGTCCGAAGAACGGTGATCTCATTGACTTATTTATGTTTTAGTGACATACACTTGGTGCATTAAACCAGTCTTCCCTATGCAGGCCCAGCATCACCAAAGATAGCAACCCGGGATGAAAATTGGAACTACATAAAGTTATATTGAATACTTCCGTGTCTTGCTAATAGTATATTTCTAGGGCAAAGTTGTTTGTTCGGTTTTATGATTTTTATGGGTCTGAAGTTAGATGAATAGAGTCTCATGTTAGACTCATGTTTTAGATATACGGTTACCAAGATGAAAGAATCCGGTTCGAAAGATAATCGACACTAATCTTTGAGAGCATGGACGGGTTTTTCTATATAAGATTATAGGAATTAATAAACAACTTCTAGTTGATGAGCGCTAAATTATCCGCATGGTAAACATTGGGGTGAAGGATGAGATTGTATCTTTCACTATTAGGAGCGTAATTATCTGGTTGATACCGGAATATTCGAATCGATGACCCTATTTTGGGGATCTTTATCAAATTTCGTAAGATAGTTAGCTTGTTATGATATCTCATTAATATACAATCGGCGAATGTCAAGAGCGAAAAGGCGGACAAAACAGACAGAAGAATATTTGCTTCCACAAACAGAGTTGTTCACCGAATGAAATTTGACATTTTTCCACGAAAATAGCCAAAGCTCGTACCAAAATGATATAATCAGTTTTGACGACATAACTAACAAGTTAATGGAATAAATTACCAAGAATCAAGAGATGCAGTGTATAAAATATATTATAATTAGGAGTAACTTCTAATTAACATGGTACTTTCATATTTTTTTGGATGGAAAATGGGAAGACCTGCTTAAATACTAGCGAGTACGGAGGAAGTTATTAAACGTATCGCCGATCGGTATGGTAAATAATTTTTTAGCCAAGAACCAGTACTGATAAATAATTTGAATAGTTTTAGCATGATAAACGAGATATCTCCACTGCATATGAGGTAAACATCAACGGAAATGACACCGTATGTACCTTTACAATTTTTTAAATACATAAAAAACCCGACAATATAACCAAATAATATTTTCTCGGACACTTCTAAAGGACTGACGCAATTTAGACAGGTTTAGGAAAAAATTGTAGGTTCATGGAGCAAGTATGAGAACAAAACACCAACTAATCGTCACCAGCCAAAAGATACTTTAGTAAAAGTATAATTCACATAAAGGCAAAAAAATATTTCTCGGAAGTCCCAAAAAATTTATAAAGACGTAGGAATAGTTTTAATTATATGCTAAGAGGCTGGGCAGTCTAATTAAATTGTAAAAAAATTCTCTACCATAAAGAAGGTAAGACACATTACATTCGGACATATAAGCCCGAAAATACTTGGGTCAACTACGCTAAACGTTTGACGGACACAGTAATAAGCCTTGTTGTAACAGTTCTAGCTTTATATCGAGTATTTATCTACGAAACATTACGAACAGAAAACAATTATTTATCAGAAAACAACAGAAATTAGCAAAAATGTCGATGTTCCAGAATACCTATTAATTATCCCATATGCTTAAACAAGTAGTACTTGTAACAGTTTCATAATTGACTAGCTCGTGTTGAAACAAAATATGAACACCAAACAGTCATTGTTTATGAAGTAAGTCTAAAATTGTTATAATAATAATTAAAAATCACGTACAAATCTTTGATTAACGATATCAAGTGTTAGGGGAATATCTGTGACGGTAGTAGTACTTGGTAGGGCAGCTTTAATTAAAATATAGAAATGAATCGGCAATGACACAAAGGGAGCAATGAATTTACTAAAAAGACGAATAGTCAGTAGTTGATGGAAATTTTTAACAACACAGCAAATTTTTGCAGATTTAAATACTTTTGTCTTTTTCCAAAGACTCTGTCAAATACATACCAGATAGGCAGAACATGAACTGACACAGTAATGAACCAAACACGCTATAAAATAAATAAAAAAAAAAGGACAATTAAACAAAAGCAGAAAAATATTTCCCAGAAGTTGAAAAAAAATTCTAAGGACCTGGGAAATAATTTTTTAGATCTAGAATAATTATCTTTGAGCGTAAAATCAATTAAAAAAAAGTAGAAAGGACGATAGTTTGTTTATATGTCAACTGGTGGTAATAAATGGCTAAAATGTAGCGATTTATTACGAATTTATTTCTAAGTAAATTGAAGTCACGTACAACATTAGCGGTAATAAGAAATCATCAAAAGGACAAGGCGATTATTTATACGCCAAAAATCTACTTAGAGTGTATTTATGGAATGACCACGCGTAAGAAAGTAATAACTCCCAAAGCATGAATAACAGCATGACTCTTTTTAACAATTTTTGGGCATATTTTAACCAAACACAAAGATCTTCGGATCAGCTTACAATAGCTACAGTAACGATGGACAGGAAACATAAAATATCTGACAGTTTATTTAAAGAACTTCTTAGTAGGTCGCTAGTGATAGAAATTTTTTTGCAGTGTCCCGCCCCTGTTTGTACGAAGTAGAAGAAAGATTGATCGACGACTGAGAAAAAAGTACCGACATGTCAAAAAAAACAAAACAATAGGTAAGTAATGACCCTTTGCAAAAAAACCAGAATGGAAGGCAGATTGAAATACTTTCAGATTAAGTTAAAAACTACGTACACCGCGAGCAAAATCAGTAGGTAATGAAATTAATCCGTATTGAACTAAATCTGTCCATGAGTAAGTAAAAAATGAAAATATCACAAGATATTGTTTTTAAGACACATTTAAAGGACCACAAAAACAGAAGTAATTAAAACAACATTTTATGCACTTCTCGCAAGAGTTTGAAAGCAAGAAACTAAAGTGTGGTATCAATCAGAAAGAGATTGCCAGAAGGAAAATATTTTATGGAAAGACAGAAAAGTCTTTCTTAGATGTTGAAAAGAACTTAAAAAGCTTATGAAAACATCGTAATACTCTAACTACGCCAAAACACGTCACCACAAGCTGTTTAAGCAACAAAAAAAGTCAATCAACAAAATAATCAAGTAAAGGACAAAATAATCAAGTAAAAACTATAAGGTCGTATATTCTCGTGCGAAATATAAGAAAAGATATGTGACCACAGAATTAAGGATCTGTTTAATCCTTGTAGCACATGATGGGGCAATGTCCTAGCAAATATAGTAAGGATTAAACAACATTAAAAAAAGTGCCAAACGTCCGAAGCCAATGTAACAATTAGTGGAAGATACATATTCTATCAAAGGATCTTGTTCATCAACGTTTTTGAAATAATTTCGGCGTACGCCAGAGAAGCATTATACCAAGTCCAACGAGTTTACAATCATCATACAATCGTCATAAAGTCTATATGGAGTAATTACTGAGAACGAGATAAGGTTTTTATCGGACGTATAAATGAAATGAGACATGCCGAAGAACGTCTGGTATTTCCAAGCGTCTTTTTATGTGGGATTTATTGTTATTCCATCAATATTCTCAAAGAATAGACAGATTGATTAAAGAGACGAAAAGGAACTAAAATTAGTTTGTTACGACCACATCCGAAAATGAAGGAGAAGCCGAATGGATTTAGATTACGATGGAGAGTATGTCAACTACACGCCATGTAAGAAAAACACTAATTGACGCATTGTGGGACTAAACACTTTATTGAAATCAAGAAAAAAAATATAATATCATAAAATAATAGTTTCTTAGTGACGTTTATATGATGGGACCTTGATAAATCGCTCTCCCATGACATGCTATTAATCTTCATAACTGTTAAGAACTAACCGTCTAAACATGGCGCACTGGCAGAAAGAAAGGAAAACAAAATAAATGTTTTACGTAAATATATACAAAAAAAAATATTAAAAGTCTGAATGAATTTATAACGTCATGGGAGCAGTGCAGATATATTCAGAATCGTTTACAATATGTAAACAAAAGGCCAGATAGGTCTTGTTATGAAATAATTCATACAAAAATGTTGAAGTCATAAAATTTTATCAAGCCTAAAAGATTGTACAGGTCACAATTAAGGAGAACTGTCATGCTACATATCATACATAGTTATGGATTTTAAAGAAAAACCCATATACGTTACTTGGAATGAAAATGGACAAGGACCAAAAAAATAAAATACCAGCAGAATATTGAGAGCGACATAAAATCTAAAAGCGTCAAGAAGCAAATACAATAACGTATGCAGGTCGATTAAGGTGACAAGAGAACCTAGTATTCAGGAAAAAGGTAATTACCAAGACGACGGACAATTCAATTTACCAAGTAACTAAGACAACAGGATATCTAAGGCGACCAGATATCTTGGACAACAATATGACGAAGATGATATGATATCTATGACAGCAAGACATACGGGATAACAACATATCCAAGACGACAATGTTACTAAGGTAACGAAATATCCAAGGCAACGATGTGGCTAAGGCAACGAAATCGCTCAGACAACATGATATCCACGACAAGCAGAAACATAAGACAACGAGAAAATATAGACATCCAGATATCTAACGCAACGACAAATCTAAGCAAATATTATATCTAAGACACAAGATACCTACGACAACGGATATCTACGACAATGGATATCTACGACAACGGATATCTACGACAACGGAAACCAACGAAAACAGAAATCTAACGCAACGAGGTAAATAGAACAACAAGATATCTATGACAACAACATCAATTAAAAGACAACAAGATATCCAGGATAACATAAGACTTAAGACAACAAGACAATAGTGTTTCCATGACAAAAAGTATCTTGAACAACCAAACAAGTATGGAAACTAAATAACTATGATAACAACATTTCTAAGAGAATAGGATATCTAAGACGACAGGATTTCTAAAATGACAATATACCTCAGAATACCTGTAACTCACACAAAATAATACCTTAGACAAACAAATTTTTATGACAACAACATCCCTATGACAACATATTACGGAGGCAACCAAATAGCTAAGACGACAAGTTATCTAAAACAACTGAATATGTAAGACAAGGAGATCGCCAAGACAACAGGAATGGAGGAGAGCAAGATATGCAAGGCAACCATGTATCTAAGACAACTAGATTACCACGGTACCAAGTTATTTATGACAACCAGTTACAAAGACAACCAGTTAACTAGGACAATCAGGTACGTAGCAAAACAAGATATATATGACAACACGATAGTCTAGAAAAGAAGATATCTATGACAACTGCATATGTAAGGTAACATGATATATAAGGTCACAACATATACAGGACATCATGATATCTAAGACAACAAGATCTCCTAGACAACCAGCTAACTATGACTACCAGATAATTATGACTAGGAGACAAATATAACAACTAGATAACTATAACAACTCAATATGTATCAGAACTAGATAACTATGACTAATGCTATCAATATGACAACACAGATCACTATGAATACAAAGATAACGATGACTACCAGATATCTATAACAACCACATAACTATGTCAACTAGTTAACTATGATGAATACATAACCATATCAACTAAAAAAACCTATGACAACAGGATGTATATGTCAATTAGATTTCTATGCCAACAAAAAAAAAATAACTACGACAATTAGACAATTACGACAAATACAACACTATGAAGATCAGTTATCACCATGACTATGATTGAACACCATGACTATGATTAATAACCATGACTATGGTTATTAATCATGACTATGATTAATCATTACGACCGATATTGGACACTATGACTATGATTATTCAATAAGACCACGATCAACCCCTAGACAACCATCCAGACATAGACAACTATTCTCTCCTAGACAACTATCCTCACCAAGACAACCCCATGATCACCAAGACAACCCCATGATCACCAAAACAACCCCATGATCACCAAGACAACGAGATTACAATTGATAATTAGAAAATAAGAATACACAGTCAAGAAAGTAACTAAGACAACGAGGAAGAGGAAACAATAAAAAAAAAAACTTAAAAGAAAATGATATCAATGATACCACAATAACATAGACAACAATACATCAAAGATAAGAACGTATCCAAGACAACCGGGATATCTATGGCAGCAAAAAGAACTATGACAACAGGACACCCGAGGATACTAAGTAAATAAGAAGTCACCAAGAAAACTAGATAATCATGACAGCATAATTACCATGACATTAAAACATAGCTATGGATATTAGCGATCACTATGACAATATTTGATAACCATGACGATTAAAGAATACTAAAAATATAATGATAAAGATGACTATAAAAGACCAAATAAGTAATTACATAGCCAACCAAAGAGGACCACGACAACCATGTTGCCCGACAACCATGTTGCCTACGACAACCATGTTGCCCGACAACCATGTTGCCTACGACAACCATGTTGCCTACGACAACTCTGTAGCCCTCGACAACCCTGTTGCCCTGACTACAGTACCCCAGGAATGAACCCCTCAGTATGAAATTTGTAACAATTTGTAACAATTTGTAACAATTTGTAACATTTGCAAAAATCTGACTAGAAACTTCGGATTTTCAATATTATGATGTTACTGGACATAGAGAACAACATTAGGACCGGACTTTTCCTTCTAAAGTCCGATCCCGACGAGATATACACAATGTTACAAATTGCGAAAAATCCAAAAATGTGACTACCAACAGCGGATTGTCAATATTATGACGTAACTTGACAAGGAGAACAACATTAGGCCCGCACTTTTTGTTCTAAAGTCCGATCCCGACGAGATATACCAATGTTACAAATTGTTACAAATCCAAAAATGGCCATACTCAAGCCGCCTTTTTACATAGTATGACATAAATTAATACGCTGAACAACATTTGACTGAGACATTTTTTTCTAAAATTAAATCCCGACGAGATACTGATCAATCAATCCAAAGTTACAAATTGTTACAAATAGTTACAAATCCAAAAATGGCCATACTCAAGCCGCATTTTTATGTAGTATGACGTAAATTAACCCGCTGAACAACATTGAACTGAGATATTTTCCCCTAAAACCAAATCCCGACGAGATACTGATCATTCAATGCCAAAGTTACAAATTGTTACAAATTGTTACAAATCCAAAAATGTCCATACTCAAGCCGCTTTTTTACTTAGTATGACGTAAATGGACGCGCTGAACAACATTAAACTGTAACATTTTTCTCTAAAATCAAATCCCGACGAGATACTGATCATTCAATGCCAAAGTTACAAATTGTTACAAATTGTTACAAATCCAAAAATGGCCATACTCAAGCCGCTTTTTTACTTAGTATGACGTAAATGGACGCGCTGAACAACATTAAACTGTAACATTTTTCTCTAAAATCAAATCCCGACGAGATATTGATCATTCAATGCCAAAGTTACAAATTGTTACAAATTGTTACAAATCCAAAAATGGCCATACTCAAGCCGCTTTTTTATGTAGTATGACGTAAATAGACGCGCGGAACAACATTAAACTGTAACATTTTTCTCTAAAATCAAATCCCGACGAGATACTGATCATTCAATGGCAAAGTTACAAATTGTTACAAATTGTTACAAATCCAAAAATGTACATACTCAAGCCGCCTTTTTACATAGTATGACATAAATTGATACGGTGAACAACATTTGACTGAGACATTTTTTTCTAAAATCAAATCCCGACGAGATATTGATCATTCAATGCCAAAGTTACAAATTGTTACAAATTGTTACAAATCCAAAAATGGCCATACTCAAGCCGCTTTTTTATGTAGTATGACGTAAATAGACGCGCGGAACAACATTAAACTGTAACATTTTTCTCTAAAATCAAATCCCGACGAGATACTGATCATTCAATGCCAAAGTTACAAATTTTTACAAATTGTTACAAATCCAAAAATGTCCATACTCAAACCGCTTTTTTACATATAACGTAAATGAATACGCTCAACAACTTTAAACTGAGATATCTTGCAGTAAAATCAACTCCCGACAAAATACTGATGAAACTTTGTCAAAGTTAGAATGTTACAAATTGTTACAGATCCAGACATCTCCATACTCAAGCCAAATTTTGGCATAGTGTAACGTAAACAAACACGTAGAACAACATTTAACGGAAGAGAATTTATTATAAAATGAAATACCGAAGAAATATTGGTCAATATTTGCAGAAAATATCGTATATGAAAATGTTAAAAATTCTAGAATGCTTATACTGAAACTGCATTTCCAAAAGCACAACGTAAATTTAAACCTACAAGAACCTTTAACTGAGTTATTTTGTTCTAAAATGTAATCCCAACGATAAATTAATCACTTTGTACTTGACTTTTTCTTATGTTTACAGCCAAAGGATGCAATGTGCCTGGCCATTTAATTTATGAAATGCTTAATAAGCAAAAATTACAGTACATACTTTAAGCTATATATAACAAATATTAATCGAAATATAAAAATGGTGATCAAATATTCACAAAGTAGTGGTAACATTATTGAAACACCCACAGCACGTGAAGCAAAACTGTTTGGACCAGGAAAACTAGTAAAATATACTTGACATAATTTTAGCAAACGGTGGAGACTGTTGGTACTGAACATTAGAGAAACTGAAGATGAAATTATGTGATATTCATGAGAGTACCTTACGAAATAAAGAGAAAAATAACAGTTTCTTTCAATAATATTTTTTCTGACACAGTTTTGGAGCAACCAATATTATGCAGATAGTTGAATAAACGGCTCTTAATTAGCAGTTCAAAGAATTGAAAATAAATACCATTAATTAGTCACAAGCCGAAAGATTATTTGATAAAATTACACTTTAGACAAAAGAAAAAAATATTTCTCAGAAATCGAAAATGTTTTATAAATGCTTGGAAATAGATTTAATACAAGAACAATAATCCGATGATTGTGTTTCAACTGTTAAAAAAAGTATCTCTCATAGAGCAGGTCGGACACAAGACAGTCAAGTACATAGAGCACAAAATACTTTTTGAAAAGTAATCAAAAGTTGGACTGCCACAGTAATTGGCCTTCTTATAACAATTTTAAAATCATATTCATTAACCATCTACGAAATATAATGAACAAAGAAAAAAATTGGAAAAAATAACCCGAGTCCTGGGCAAAAAAACATTCATGTTGCAAAGTAAATGCTAATTATACGCTAAGTCTAAACTAGCTGCATTCTTAACAGTTTTAGCATAGACCAGTTCAGTTTAAAACAAGATATGAACACCATAAAGTCATCGAAGATAAAATGATTCTCCAATTGATAGACCAAAAGTTCAAAGTAAGTTACAATACTTTATTGAATAAATATCATAAATTGAGGAATACCGGCCGCAGTTGCAGTGATAACTAGGGCAACTGTGAGCAAAATACAGCAAACATTTAACAAAATAACAAACAGGTAGCGATGAGGGTATTAAAATGACCAACCATTGGAAGGCCTTGTAATTTGTTATCACAGCGCAAAGTACGCAATTATTTAAATAGTTTAAGCATAGTATAAAGACATTATAAAATACACGCCAGATAAGCAGATCAAGAGATCACTCATTATTGAAGAAGAAACAGTCTAAAATACTTAAAAATTGATAATATGGCCAATTAAAAACTTTGACAGCAGTTTGTAATAGCCACCACTGCATATATAGTTTACGTAGTATCTCCTGTATTACTCTCAAAAGTTTAAAAGAGCAATACCAAGAATTCGTTGCAAGCCGAGAAGAATTTGGGAAAAAAGGACACATATGACAAAAAAAAGAAAAATATTTTCAGAAGTCGAAAAAAAATTCTTAAGACATTTGGATAGTGCTAAAAGGTATAGAATTGTTCTCTGTAACGGTACAAACTTTTAAAAAAAGTCTAACGAGAAAAATAATCCGTATATCAGTAAAGTATTGTTCATAAATGAATAATATGTACAATTTTGCTACAGAGTCACTCCATACTACATAGTAGTAACCTAGAGAGTGATCGGCAATAAACAAATGGTCTACACAACAAGGAGATTACTTTTACGCCAAACATTTATTTTGAATTTAGTTATAAAATGATCACGAGTGTGAAGGTTAAAACCCTCAAAAGGTGAAAAAACAAGCGGACTCTATTAGGAACATTTCAGAACATCTTTAAACCTAACTCGCAGGACGTGTGGTCATTCTTTTTAAAATAATTAGGATAAGACAGATACGAAATATAGAACATCTAACAATTCAATTAAAATTCTACTAAATAACTGGTGAATAACATAAACACTTTAAGTAATATCTAGCGCATGTTTATACAAAGTATATTTATACAAAATACACGAAAGATTAATTAAACATGGAGAAATTATGATGATGACATATAAAAGAAACACCGTATTTCAATAAACAAATAACAGCGTAAGAAAAATAGGATCAGACCATATTTCAGTAAACAGGTAATAGAAAAAGAACAATACGATTGGCCCGTTTTTCAGTAAATAAACAACAGAAGAAGAAGAATAGGATCAGACCGGTATTTCAGTAAACAAAATAACAGCTAAAATAGAATATGATTAAACCGTATTTCAGTAAACAAGTAACAGATATAACAAAATAAGAATAAACTGTATTTCCGTAAATAAATAAGAGAGAAAGAGTAATAGAATTAGAACATATTTCAGTAAATAAACAACAAATTATGAATAATATGATTAGCCCGGTTTTCAGTAAATGTAAATAAATAACAGAAAAAGAAGAATAACAATAGCCCGTTTTTCAGTAAATTAATAACAGAAAAAGTAGAGCATGATTAAACCGTATTTCAGTAAATAAATAATAGAAAATGTATAAAAGCATTAGAAAAATAATTCAGTAAAAAAAAAAAGAAAAAAAAAAAAAAAAAAAAAAAAAAAACAGATAAAGAAGAATAAACATAAAAGAGATCGCAAAAGGAACGAGTAAGAGATTACAAAAAAATGATTAAGAACAGAGAAGGAAGAAAAGAAGAAGGAGGAAACGATATTGCAGATTAAGTAGAAGAAGGAGAAGAATAAAAAACGAAGGATAGGAGAGAAAGAAGGAAGAAAAAAAAAATAAAGAGGAAGATAAAGAAGGAAATATAAACGAAAAGAAGACGAGAGAAAAAAGAGAAAGATAAAATAAAAAAATAGAAGAAAAAGAAAGGAAAAAAGAAGAAGAAAAAAGTAGAAGAAGAAGAAGAGAGAAGAAAATAGTACCCCGAATGAAATTTGACAAATTTCCTCAAAAATAGCGAAAAATCGTGGCATTTCAAAAATGTATAACATGACCCCCCTTAGATTGGCAGACATGTTGTTACACACGTTTAAAGTCAAAAATTCCGATTTTAAGCAGGGAAATGAAATTTAAATTGTTTTTAAAATAGATTTTAGAATAAACTTTAAAAATCCCGCTTGGTTACGCTCTGCGCCTTTCAACAGGCTCTCGAATGGTACTAGTTTCAACGCCGTCGGACAATAATTGATTGGCTGAGAATGTTTTTAAAAATCCAAAAATGGACGAAATATTTCAAACTCCGCTTTTAACTTTTTTAAATTTTCTGCAAAAAAATAATTTTTTTTAAAAAATTAACTTTTTTGGAGATTCCTGTGCGATGATTGGCTGGAAAACGGCAGGCATGAAAAGTACTAGTCTTGGATTGTTTCTAGCCGTACTCTAGGGTAAACTCTAAGGGATTGTGGTCTATTTTCATAATGAAATTGCAAAGTATTGTGCTATATAATTGTTTCTGGTTTTTTGGTGTAAACTTATTTTTCAAGGCAGGATTCATTCATCTGGCTGACCTCTAGCATTATTATAAATGACAGCCCGGTTTTATTACAGACTTTAACTTTGTTATTTTAGCTCCAATATTGAGTGCCAATATATCTTTGGCAAATTCTCATCTTGTAGAAACAGAAACTATGGGCCCTGCTACTGTTTATGTATAAAAAATAAGTGGAAATAAATAGTTTAGTTGCTTTTAGAAAAGCATAGGGCTTCTGTATTACAAGTATTGGTGATTTTCAATAAGCCATAATTATATGGTCTGATACTTCTTTAAATGCAAATGTCAGGAAAAAAAACTGTCGTCAATCGGTTCAACATACCCTAGACTGTCCTTGTATCATTAACATGTATGATAAAATTAGTTTAGCCGAATTGTTTATCAAGTTAACAGATTAAATTACGAAATACCAAGTGATTGTATGTATGATATATATTATAACTGGGAAATACCTCG
The DNA here is from genome assembly GCF_025094135.1 of Mucor mucedo. Classification (NCBI taxonomy): domain Eukaryota; kingdom Fungi; phylum Mucoromycota; class Mucoromycetes; order Mucorales; family Mucoraceae; genus Mucor; species Mucor mucedo. The sequence goes on along the minus strand of NW_026252425.1, from coordinate 39,431 downwards.
AACTAATTTAGGACCAACAAGCTCTACTTTGAGAGAAAATAGGAAGACATAGTCGAATATTAACGAAGTAAGGATGAAGATATTAAAAAGAATAATTATACTTAAGGTCGTAACTGTTTGTTAACAATCAGTACTGATAAACAATTGGAATAGGTGTACAATGATAAAGGAACTTCCACACTGCATTTAGTGTAGACGAAACAATAATTTAGGCAGTTTCGAAAATACCAATTGTTAAGGACATAAAAAAAACCAACAATAAAGTCAAATAATATTTTCGGAAACTTTAAAAGATTAACGCAATCCATATCGGTTTAAGAAGACCTTCTACGTTGATGATGCAAGTACTAGAACAAAATACGAAGCATACGCCCCAACCCGAAAGATATTTGGAAAAAAGTATCTTTTAAACAAAATGCAAAAAATTATTTTTCAAAAGTCGAAAAAAATTTACAACGCCATAGGAATACTTTTAATAGAATTCTAATCGTCTGCGCTCCGTACGAAAACTGTTAAAAAAAGTCTAGGGTGTTCTCAAGCAAAAAAAATTTGTGAACCCCTCTTTTTGTAAAATCTTGGAACCCCCTCCATAAGGCAATTATAACCTTATATTTTCATACTCCTCAGCCAAAAAACGTCGAAAATTCTTGCTAACCATTTTAAAAGATAAACCACCATCAGGGGGTGGTTTAATTACGAAAATGGATTTACGAACCCCTCTGATGTAATGCTTTCATCATTCAAAAAATACTAAAATGCCCCCACTAGTTGACAGTATGATCATAATAATTTTTACTTTGTTGTTTTCTTTTCTTTATTTTTTGATATTCAAAACTAGCAAATAATATTAACTTTACCTTTATAAACAATGTTCGGTACCATCAACTTCAACGCCCCTTCCAGTTCAACTGCTTCCACCTCCAGTGCTCCTATTGAGGACGACAGAACAAGAGGTCCAAATTGGAGTGTAGCAGAAGAATGCTTGTTAATTCAAATTTATAATAAACATTTGAGTTCTCTTGAAAAAACCAAAAGTGATCACGAAAAAGGGGAGAAATACACGGAGATGTCGATTGAACATAATCAACTGGCTCGCCTTCAGAATTTGAGAAGTCGACCATCAGAGGAGCAAAAAAGAAAATGGAAGCGTATGGTAAAAGATTTCAAGGAAGAGTTTGCTAGACGCCAATCAACGGGTGAATCAGGTTTCGAACCTGATGTTGTCTATGATAAGCTGGAAGAGATCTTGACGAAATTTCCCACCATCTTGCCACCACACACGTACTCATCCCATTCCAGACAGTTCGTTGACAATACTAATGGTGGAAATCAAGGATCATCTACAGCTCCAGCTGAATCTTCGTCTGTACCTATTGCAGAACATGAACGTCCTGCTCCTCCTCATGAATCGCAACCACCTTCTTCTCGCAGAAGAGTGGAAACACCCCCTCCAGATCACGTCTCCAGTACTCCTCCTCCTCCTGTCAATCCTTCTACGACCTCACCACCCAATCCTTCTCCCGCCCCTCAACCTACCAATCCTTCTTCTGCGCCACCTCGTCGTCCAAGATCAAACGTAGGCTCTACACCATCTACCACGACCTCTGACACTGAAGCTATGCTTAATCGCATTGTTGATAGAGAGCACGAGCTTCGTAATGGAACATTTCGAGAGTTCAGAGAGTATATGGATTCACGATTAGGAAGAAGAGATCCTACGGGAGAAGCAATCATTGCTTCTTTAAACCGAGCTACAGCTGCTTTGGAACGAAACGGTGATAGATTAAACGAGTTGCATAATTGTATGCATCAACAAAGACCCAATCAATAAAGATATTCTTTTTTTTAATACATATGTTAAATTACATTTGGTACCTCTTTATTGTCTAGGTTGAAACCATCGGTTCAACTCATCTCTTCTTGTACGAACAGACTCTCGAGCTGTTTCGCCATTCCCCTCTTCATCTTCATCCATCTCGATTCCCTCGTCAATTTCAAAATCTGGATCCCCAATGTTGATACAGAAATTGTGTAAGATACAAGCCGCCGTAATGACTTGGCATATATCTTTAATCTTCTTCATGTAGACGTGTTTTTTTATGAACCTCCATCTAGCTGAGAGTATTCCAAAAGCCCTTTCGATGGTCATTCTTGCTGAAGAGTGGACCTTGTTGAATTTGCGTTTGGCAACGGCCTCGTCAGAATTGCCTGATACTTCACTCAAAGGATATGGAACGATTACATTACGACAGAGAGCATATGCAGAATCTAAAGAGGGTGTGTAAGTAAATTATATGTTAACTTTATAGTCAGTATATAAATAACCTGCAAGAATGTAACCGTCCAAAGGGAAAAATGTTGCTGGCTGTCGTAAAAACTGGGTGTACACTACAGTCCACTTGAAAGCACCTGCATCGTGGGTGCGACCTATAAATACATATCAGTAAGGCAATCAACATGTTATCGATATTTTGCTATTACCAGAGTCACCGACACGGATGTACGTGAAGCGGCATTTGTTGTCACAGATTGCTGTCAGTTTCATCGCAAAGTTACCCTTTCGATCACGCCAATGTTCTGGGTGATCTCTAGGACACTCAATAACAACATTTTTACCATCGAGTGCTCCTATTGCTTTGGGTAAACGACGGATAGCCCCTTCCTCTTGACCATGAGGCCATTCAAAACCCGTTTGAATTTCCTCAGCCCTTTGCTGATCCATGGGCCAGTTGATCAGATCTCCGTATACCCCTTCGATTGCAACCAAAAATCTTCGGAAAAAGTTGATATAACTACCATGCGATACACCAAAAGCCATGTTACTAGTTCTGTAACCAATATGACAGTTGGCTAAGCGCCATGTAGCACATGAAATCTGGATGTATGCGGGGATGCTGTTGTGGGCTAACAGATAAATGCTGGATGCTGACTGAGGACGTTGACAAGTCTTTCGAAGCTGCTAAGATTCATGCGATACATTGCTCGAAAACTAGTGCGTGGATTGTCATCGTCAGCGAGAAAGGGGTGCGTGATTGTCCAGTAGTGATAGTTGGAAAACGTTCCATTGTTGTTTGGACGAACTCGAGTTGAACGTGTGCCAGTTAATAGGAAGGGTAAGGGATGAAAAAAGGAAGGTACATCAAAAACTGAAGAAAAATAAAAAAGAAAAGTTTCGTGAAGCAAGTTGATCTCCAACTGACGTTGTTCCATATACCACTGAATTGCGGCTACATTCATGTTAATGAGCGTCATTGATTCTTCGTAAACAGTTGTAAACTCATTGAGTGATTCTTCGAAAGTAGACATTTTGGCAAAGATAATAATAAATTTACGGGAAAAAAATAATAAAAAGAAAAAAAGTTACAGGAGGATAGTAATCTGACAAAAATCTGCCCTGATGTCATACGCTATACCTAATTTGGGGGGGTTCCAAGATTTTACAAAAAGAGGGGTTCACAAATTTTTTTTGCTTGAGAACACCCTATATCATAAAGCAGGTCCGATAAACAAACGTCAGATACCTAACCTAATGATACCTGGGCCAAATTCACAAAAGGTTGAATTGCAACAATAATTGGCCTTCATATAATAGTTATAGAAACATATTTTGTAATTATCTACGAAATGTTATGAACGAGGAACCATAATTGACTAGATAACCCGACTATTGGGCAAAGAAACTTCCAAGTTGTAGAGTAAATGTTATTTATGCCACAAGTCTAAACTGCTAGTATTCGTAACGGTTTTAGCATAGATCAACTCTGTTAAAAACATGATAGAACTCCTAAGAGTCATTGATGAGAAAATAACTCTCCAATTGTTAGACCACAACTTCAAAGTAAGTTATAATACTTTATTAAATAAATGCTATAAATTGGGGATAACTGCAACAGTCGTCTTGATTACCAGGGCCACTGTGAGCAAATTATAGCAAACATTTAACAAAATAACAAACAAGTAGCGACGATGTTAGTAAAAGGACCCACAAATGGCCGGCCTTGTAATTTCATTTCATAGCAACAGGTGTCCAATAATTGATACGGTTTTAGCACAGTATAAAGACATTGTACATTACACACAATATAAGCAGATCATGAATGCGCTCATTATTGAAGAAGAAACAGTCTATGATACTTAAAAAAACTGAGAATACTGCCAATGAACAACTTTTACAGCAGTTTTGAATAACTACCACATTATGTATAGTTTACGTATTATCTTCTACACGACTCCTAAAAGTTTCAAAGGATAATCTCAAGATTTCGTTCCAAGCCGAAAGAAATTAGAAAATAAAAGACAGAAGACAAAAACAGAAATATATTTCTCAAAAGTCCAAAAAATTTTATAATGACATGGGAGTAATTTTAATGTATTTGGAATAGGCAAATTTAGATATGCTAATAGTTGAAAAAAGTCTAGCGGGACAAATAAGTGTACAAAAGGGAACAAATTATGAAATAATATGTCTAAAGTCAGTTTTATTCAATGACACCTTGATAAATGTGTCAGTCATTACTTTACACATGTGTCAGCTGATTATGAGGAGTGACTATTAACATAAAGACCAGAGCCGAAAGAATCCTTAAAAGATGATCAATCAAGTAAAAGTAACGAAATGTTTTTCAGATTTCGAGTATGGAAAGAGCCTTTTTGTTATCGTGACAAACTCTCCAAGTTATAATAGAGCCTCATTTATTTAGTTGCTTTAGTTTCTTATTACCTTTCCTTCTTTAATAGTCAATTATCTGATAATGCATTTTAGGGCCCTCGCAAGCACATCAAACTATTTTTTAAAGATCCGGATGAAGGACATTAATTTTTTTTTTTTTTTTTTTTTTTTTTTTTTTTTTTGTGAAAGGTTACAGTTTTTCCAAATAGAATCTTTTAAAATTTTAATAATATATATGGACGATTAATAACAGCATTGAATATTTTCAGTGCTAAAAAATCCGAATTGTCCAAACGAAGAATTAAAATCTGCAGGCCCCAAAAACCTTCTATCAGATTATTTAATGTCCAAATCGGATTACTGAAATCTCAAATGTTGTTTATTTTTCAATAAGAGCCTTTCATTTTTATCGATTTACTTTTTTTCTAACATCTCCATTTTATTTTACAGATACGAGTTTCCAAAATTATTCAAGTGCTGATTTCATCAATGGCCAACGCCCAAACCCTCCTGTGGTAAGAGGCCGACCCAGAGTAAACCCTCCGCCTGCTGCACAGATTCCCACTGACGTACCTGTTCCATCCTCTCTACTGGAATGAAGAGTCGTCATATTTTCTACGAGGCGTTGTCCCGTAGAATTAAGAATTTCCATTCTATCTTCTTCGAGAGATTCAGATTCTTCGTTGATTTGAACTATTAGGAGCTGCAACTGAGACACGATAAACGCAATTTGTTGTGGGGTTTTCATTCTTAAACTGTAATTTTTATCTTTTTAAAAAAATCGGTTAAACTGAAATTTTGTCTTTAAAAAATAAAGGAACAGATATTTTAGTAATCTGCAAAAACTTTGTTATTAATCATTCAAATTGGGTCATTTAAAAAGCAACGTCATGGATTTCAGAAAAAGATTTCTTTTGGAAGTCTGAAGTAACCTTTCACAAAAAAAAAAAAAAATTAATGTCCTTAATCGGGATCTTTAAAAAATAGTTTGATGTGCTTGCGAGGGCCCTTAATCAGTTATATTTCAACCAGGCATGATTATAGTATCAAGGAAGAACAAAGAGGCAATAATCTTTGTTTAACGGTATTCATCTACATTATATTGCTCAAGATAAGAATTCCTGAAGTAAATGAAAGTGACTTGATATAGAGACACCTTGTTATCATCTTCTAGCCTATAACAAGCATTTTTTGTTACCCCAATATAGTTTGGATGTACTTTAGACATTGTAGACTGCATAACATACGAGTAGGAGTACCGTTGTCGTTTATAGCTAATCCGACTGGCAACCATCGTTTATCAAAGCAAATTTTAATCCCTTTCGCTTGCAAAACTTTAGTTGTAAGCGTATACGCCCTGTTAATAACGAATTATCGAATAAAAAAAATAATTCCCTTATGTTGACCAAAATACCGAATCAAGTTTTATAAAAAAGTTGAAGGTCACTGACCGACTTTGACTAATGATGGGTAATTAAATATTCCGAAATATTTTTCTAACAAAATCATTACCAAAAAAATGTGGGAGAACCGCCTCAACCTCAGAAATGCGCTGGTGGGGAAGATCACGCTTAAAAGCAGTTGTGTGAAAAGTACAAAAAATGAAGCCGGCCGGGGTCGAACCCCTAAACCCCGCTTTTAAAGACCGACGCTCTCCCCCCTAAGCTATGAATCTGGCGGAGTCTCGTTTCAGCAGTGTAGTACAACACACGACTAATATTATTGATACACGTGACTTTCACGTGACATACCATGCTATTTTATGTTCACGCCTAAAATACGTTCCCAACCTAAACGGATGCGTTAAACACGTGTTTTTATGCCATATAAACGTGCTTTGATCTGTTATGCACTTGATTAACTGCGTGACGAGATGTATAGAGTAGACTGATTGACTAGGGGCTGTGATGAGTGAAAAATAAACTTGTAACGACCAATAATCGATAAGACTTGTAAGTTTTGACTAAAACGAACAGGTACAATTAGCCAGAGTTACTTTAGCATTATACGAAGACTTTGTCCATTACGCACGAGGTAAACAGAATATAAATGGACTCAATAACGAATAAAATACTTTATAAAATATCTTAAAAAGGGCGATATGGCGAATGGAAACTTTGAATGATGGTTTTGTACGACCGCAACTACATGCATAGTTAAAGTAACATTTTCTACAAGACTCCTTAAAGTTTCAAAGCAAAATATCAAGATATCTTTCCAAGCCGTAAGAAATTGGAAAAAAGGACACATTAGTCAAAAACAGAAAAATAATTTTCAAAAGTCGAAAAAAGTTTCTATGAACTCGTTGATAGTTTTATTAGGTTCAGAATTGTTATCCTTAAGTGTACCAACATCGAAAAAAAGTCTATCGAGGAAAACGATCCGTACAGAATTAAAGTATTATTCATAAATGCGTTTAATGTAAAGTTTTGGTACAGATTCCCTGAATTGTATATAGTAGCAACCTAAAGAGTGATCCGTAACAATAAAATGTCTACACCACAAGGAGATTACTTATACACCCCACATCTACTTTAAATTGACTTATAAAAAAATCACGAGTAGGAAGGTTAAAACCGTCAAAATATGAATAACAGCCAGACTCCTTTTGCGTCAATTCAATTCATTTGTTACCCATAGTAAAATGGACTGTGGTCAACCTTCATTAAATAGTTCGGATATAGATTGATAGTAAATAGAGAAAATCAAAAAATAGATTAAAAACCTATTGATTAACCGGTGAATACTGTAAATACATCAAGTGATGACTATCGCATGTTTATGCAAAGTACACAAAAAGTTTAATCAAACATCGAGGAATTTGAGGGAGAAATATAAAAAAAAACTCCTACCATAAGTATGACATGAGTCAAGGCTCAAAATAAGGAAGCGGAGGATGATTGCAATAATGTAACGGAACAATAGAGACTAGTTACACTGAAAACAAAATTGGCAGATACCGAATTGGAGCCATATTGAACTAAATACCTCCCAGAATAAGTAATAAAATGGACAAAGTTAATAAATGACACCTTTTTGGACACTTTTAAACGACCAAAACATTAGAAACAGTTACAGCAGTATTTTCTACATTTGTCATAAAAGTATGGAAAGGAAATACTATAACGGGGTATCTAGCCGAATACCATTAAGCAAAATAGAAAACTTGAGGTAATCCTGGAAAAATATTTCTCAGAAGTCGAAAAAATTTTATAAAGACATGCCATTAGTCTCAATGGATTGACAATAGTCCGCGCTTTGTATTTGAATGGTTAAAAAAAGTCCGTATCATAAAACAGGTCAGTTGAACACAAATCAGTGACATGACCTCAGAAATACTGGTGTCAAGTGGAAAAAACTTTGGAATTCTATAGTAACAGACCTTCCTATCAATCTTCTAGAGACATATATCGATGCCCAATACCTAATATTATGCGCAGAAAACAATGTTCGACCAGATAACCAGAGGTTGGGGCAAAAAATGCGAAGGTGACGTTTCATTTACACCATAGGTTTATATAAGTCGTATTTATATTAAGTATGCCATAGAATAGCTCATTTTAAAATTACATATGACACATTGGAATCATTGTCCATAAAGTAGTTATTAAACTGTTAGATTATAGTTAAAAAGACATAACAACATTTGATTGAACAGATATAATTGATAGTTGAATACTTCAAATATTTGTCATACGTACTAGAGAAACTTTAATCTAAACGTAGAAAAGTATCTGCAAATAATAAAAAGGTACCAAAGAAATTATAAAGTACACCAACAGTTTGCAAGACGTGGAATTACTTATGACAGCAACTAGAATATGCTAACTGTAATATTTTTGGCATCGTAAAAGAACAATGTAAATTACACACGAGATAAGCAGAACATAAATAGACACAGTAACGAAGAAAACACTTTATAAAATATCTTGAAAAGAACAATAATTCCAATTAAAAATTTCGAAGACACTTTTGAATAACCACAACAGCATGAATAGTTTGAATACGATGTCCACCATGACTCCTGCAAGTTTCACAAAGAAATATCTAAAACTCATTGCGAGCCGAAAGAAATTAAAAAAAAGGACAAATAAGACAAAATCAAAAAAATAATTTTCAAAAGTCAAAATTTTTTTTAAGGAAACGGTAATACCTTTTTTTAAACCTAGAATAGTTATTTCCAATTGTACAAACGATTAAAAAAAAGTCTAGCCAGAAAAATAATCCGTTCGTAAATGAACTAGAGGAGACAACTGAGTGATATGTGGCCATTTATTACGGAGTCAATCAAAATGAGATAGTAGCAACCTGTAAAGAGAGCAGTTACAGATCATATGCTGAAGAGGATGGAAATTAATTAAAAGCTAGACCATTACCTAATGTTTGCTAATGAAATTATAATCGAGTATGAGACTACATGTGTAAAGATTCAAGAGCATGAATAATAGCTGAAGTCATTTTAGAACATTACAGCGCAACGTTTAATCTAATACGAAGACCTTGTAATTTTTTTGGTAATTGGACGGATGAAAGTCAACAACAAATACAAAGTATAGCACCATATATCAACATACTTACTCTATAAACGGGGAGTAATACAAGCAGTCTAAGTAGTTTCTAGCGCATCTTTGTCGAAAATAAAGGAAGTTTGATCAAACAACGACAAATAGGTTATCAAAGTATTAAAAAATTACCAGCGGTCAATATGACATGATTCTTTACACGAAGACAACAAGAGAAGAACAATTTTATAACTTAAGCGAATAATAAAGACTACTCGCACTGCAAATAACATCTGTAGATGACAAATTAAGGCCGGATAGAATTAATTACTTTGTAAAATAACTCTTAAAGTTAAAATATCAGCAAATAATAACTCCTAAGTCATCTTGAAATGACCACAACAGGGCAGGTAGTATTAGACATATCTTCTAAGAAATTCCTCCAGGTCTGAAGACAAACGACAAACAACTGGTCGCAAGCCAAAAAAAATAGTGCAGGGAGGATAATTTAAAAAAAAATTTGTAAGAAGTCGAAAAAAATTTATAATGACTTGTGAGTTATTTTAATAAGATGGGAATACCCGAATTAAGGTATGGCTACAGTTAAAAAAAGTCTAGCTGACCAAAGAAGGGTAAAAAAGTGAAAAATAAATGAATTACTATGTCTAAAGACAGATTTAGGCAATAGCATCTTAATAAATAAGTCTGCCATTTATCTGGAGACGTGTAAGCTTATTATGGCGAGGATGTGGCAGAATAATTACCACAGCCCAAAAAAATAAGAAACAATAAAGACTTAAGATAAAAGGACAAAGAAAAAAATATCAAAAGGCGAAACAACTACATAACGTCTAAGAAACACTGATAATATCTTCCGAGTAGTACGTAGTATGTGCATAAAGAGAATAAAAGGTTAGTTATACAAAAGTTTTAAAAGAATGACAAAGTCGTATGATATTATAATGGCCAATAGTGTAAATGGTTCCCAACTAAAGTAAATATTGATACTGCATATTCTACATAACTATAAATAATATTAAAAGACAAATAAGATACTGAGGATGAGAAATGGCGCCAACAAGATAAATCTATATCCAGAAAATATTGAGGACAAGTAATAATAACACAACAGCGCATCTGACAGTAGTAACAACAAAAGACGTCTTAGTAGCCAACATGCTAAAGTAGTTTCTAAGACGACAAAGCAACCAAGACACGAAGTAACGTGGACAACAAAGACGCGAATGTAACAAATAATCAATAATACAAGACATCATGCATACTCAATAGCCAAGGCAACCAAGAAGCGAATACAACCCAATGCGGATGACAACAATATCCAAGCCAATAAAATTTTGATACCAAATAACCAAGCCAACAATATCCAAGACAACAAGATATTCCCGTTACCAAATAACCTAGACAATATGGTATCCTAGATACCAAATAACCAAGGCAATAAAGAAATATAGATGACATAATTTCGAAGACAACACAATTTCAGAACAACATGGTATCATGGAGACACCATTCCCAAGACAACGACTAAACGCAGACAGCAAAAAACAAGTGGGACAACAAAGAAACAAAGACAACGCAGTCTCCAAGACAACAAGAGGTCGAAGAAAACAAGGTAACTAAGACAACGATATGATCAACACACCATAATATGTAAGAATACAACGAAATTAGGACAACAGCGTCAGTAAGGCAACAGGGTAACTAAGACAACAGGATATGTTTAACAAGTAGAAATATACGACAGCTAGATATATTGGTCAGCGAGATGTCGAAGGCAACAAAGTCCAAGGCAACCGAGTATCTAAGAGGGTTCCTGAGAAATATGCCGGCCAATATAAATTACTTTTTCTGAAAGCCCTGGAAATTCTGAACAAGAATATGCTAAAGAGAAAAAAATCGCACCGCAGGGTCGCGAGTAATTGGCTGTCAAAGTTTAAAATATGCTTGCTACGTGCACCTAAAAAATCTTAAAGCCTAAGCCTGGGCCATTTTTAGCCCTATTAAAAAAATTAAAAAAATGTAGAAATAAAACAAAACAGGTACTCGGGTGTCGAACATACACTCTCGTCGATGCATGCTGCTCGCTTTCCCTGTTCGGCCACGGAGGGCTTAAAGATTCACTGTTCAAATACTTTATATTAAATATTTTATTATCTCTCGGCAGAAATTGACCAAAACGTATAAGAGGGTTCCTGAGAAATATGCCGGCCAATATAAATTACTTTTTCTGAAAGCCCTGGAAATTCTGAACAAGAATATGCTAAAGAGAAAAAAATCGCACCGCAGGGTCGCGAGTAATTGGCTGTCAAAGTTTAAAATATGCTTGCTACGTGCACCTAAAAAATCTTAAAGCCTAAGCCTGGGCCATTTTTAGCCCTATTAAAAAAATTAAAAAAATGTAGAAATAAAACAAAACAGGTACTCGGGTGTCGAACATACACTCTCGTCGATGCATGCTGCTCGCTTTCCCTGTTCGGCCACGGAGGGCTTAAAGATTCACTGTTCAAATACTTTATATTAAATATTTTATTATCTCTCGGCAGAAATTGACCAAAACGTATAAGAGGGTTCCTGAGAAATATGCCGACCAATATAAATTACTTTTTCTGAAAGCCCTGGAAATTCTGAACAAGAATATGCTAAAGAGAAAAAAATCGCACCGCAGGGTCTCGAGTAATTGGCTATCAAAGTTTAAAGTATGCTTGCTACGTGCACCTAAAAAAATCTTAAAGCCTAAGCCTGGGCCATTTTTAGCCCTATTAAAAAAATTAAAAAAATGTAGCAATAAAACAAACAGGTACTCGGGTGTCGAACATACACTCTCGTCCATGCATGCTGCTCGCTTTCCCTGTTTGGCCACGGAGGGCTTAAAGATTCACTGTTCAAATACCTTATTTTAAATATTTTATTATCTCTCGGCAGAAATTGACCAAAAGGTATAAGGGCTTTTTTGGGAATAATTTGATAATTCTTGATATTCTTTTAAGACGCTGATTTACCTGTAAAATGATAGGGGTTGATGCTCTATGATGTGGTTTTCTGTCATAGATAAGCTTATACGGTGGACCTCGGAGCTTAAAACATTTTTAATTTTAAACTGTCGGATGTTCAATTTTTTGGTGTACTTTGGGTGTTCCCGGGTGTTCTCAAGCAAATTATTTAAAGTTTTAAAACAAATCCTTTAATTAAAATCAAAAGTCACAAAAAACACAACTCTAATTTGGCAAAATGCTAAACTATCATTTGTACATGGCACAGAGGCCAACGTTATTTTATTTCTTTCTTGTATTCTTATCAAGATAAACATACTTTACCTTTGCCTCTACCTATTTTAAAAATGAACAACCAAAATAATGCTTCTTACCCTATTGATGGTCAGCCTGAGAGCAGCCAGAATGGAATCGTTGGACGTGGACGTGGACATGGAAGTGGAAGTGGAAGTGGACGTGGCCGTGGAAATGGAGTTGGGCGTGGAAGTGGAAGCCAAAATGAAGATGATTTCGAAGGCTCACAATGCTTCAGAGGATCTGGATGGGGACAAGCGGAGACCTAGTAGCTTATTGAAAGGTATGATGAGCACTTCCATGCTATGAATTCGGCTAGAAGCTTGGCGGAAAAAACGAAATTTTTGACCTTATTGCGAGGGAATTTCATGCAGCAAATATTGAACGTGCTCCTCGGACCGACGAACAGTTGAAAAGCAAGTGGTCGAATCTTTTGCAGGATTTCAAAAGAAATTACGCCACCCGTAATTCTACTGGACAAGCAACAACCGCTCGTTCTATCATTTATGACAAGTTATATAGCATTCTGAAAGACTTATCTTCATTTTTTCCACCTGTCACTTATTCCTCAATTTCAGGGGAGTTCAGAACAAGAATTGAAGATACTCCTGAGGATGATGACAATTTGGAGCCTGAGGTTGTTGGTGGTCCTAACCAGAATACTGCCCATACGAACACTGCAGACGATGTGTTACGTACTGTGGATACCCAACCTGCAACAGCGGGTAATGTACGTTCCGAGGGGATCTTTGCTGTCGGTGAACAAGATCAACCTCCGACTAAAAGACGCAGATTAGAGACACCCCGTGTGTCAACAGCCACATCCCCACCAGCAACAACAACAGCACCATCAGCATTATCAGCACCACCAACAGCACCAACAGCACCAACAGCACCAACAGCACCAACAGCACCAACAGCACCACCAGCACCAACAGCACCACCAGCACCACTAGCACGCGCATCGGAGCGCTTTCAACCTATCTAGATAAGAGTAGCTTCGATGTTGCCTACCATCGGCGTCTGAACAACGCATCGAGAACAGCATGTTGCGTGTCTTGGACCGGGTGCAACAAACACAAGCTTTGGAAAGGGACAACCACTTTCAGTCCTTTGTTCAGTATAGTCGGAGGCCAATGCTGCATTACTTGCACGTAGTGATCGAGTGGCAGAACTGTTTGCTCAAAGTAACAGGGAAACGGCAAGACTTGTTGATGCGATCTTTCACTATATGGCCATTCGAAACCAGCAGGGTCAAAATAATAATAATAATACTGATCAATAAAAATATATAATTTTGTTACAAACATTACTGGTTTATTGCTCAGAAGGCATACAGGGGTTGATGTTGTCCCTTCTAGTTTGACCATTCCGATAGGCGGTGCTGTTGACTGACTGACAAGAACTATCCAGCCTAGCAGCAGGTTCATCGCTCGTCACATCGTTCGGCTTATCTTCTACTAATTCCAGAACAGGGTCAATCACCTCAATACACAGATTGTGTAAAATACAACTAGCTGCTATAATACCCACACTATCACCGGTATCCTTGATGTATGTATACGTTTGCTGAGGAATCTCCAGCGAGAAATAAGTATACCAAAAGCTCTTTCAATGGCCATTCGAGTTGACGAATGGATCTTGTTGATCTTTTTTTTGCCAAAGCATCATCGGATCTTCCAAGGACTTCCGAAACAGGATAAGGCACAATTATATGGTGCGATAGTGGGTATGCCGAGTCTAAAACATATTTAGTTTTTTTCGAAGATTTTATTCACGCTTATATATTTTACCTGCAAGGATATACCCATTCAAAGGAAAGTATTCTTGGGGGTTTTCCAAGGTAACTGTTGCTATCTCGTTGAGGTTGAAAGCAGCAGCATCGTGTGAACGACCTATGTCAAAACGATCAGCATAATTGCATACAATCGGACAAATAAATTATTACCTGAATCACCAACCGAAATGTAAGTAAACTTACTCTTATCATCACATACTACCGTAAGTTTCATGGCAAAGTCTCCCTTACGATCCCGCCAATCGTCGGCATGTTCCTTTCTTGATTCAATTACAAAGTTCTTGCCATCCAAAGCTCCAACAGCTGGTAGACCCCGAACAGTGCGGCCTATACCATACTCAAAACCATGTTTGATTGCAGCGACACGCTGCTCGTCCTTGGGTCATTCGATAAGATGCTTGAATTTGTTAACAACGGCTTTTACAAAACGTTGCGTAAAGTTTCTGTAACTACCAGTGAGAGACTCCTATAGTCAAGTGGGCGCAGCGATAGCCAACGCGACAGTTAGCTAACCGACGAATTGCACATGAAATCTGGACGTATGGAGGGATACAATTTACAGCTCTAGACTGAAAAGCAAGATCTCTGCATAGTTCGTTTACAAACCTTTCAAACGTAGTGCGGTTTATACGGTACATGGCGCGATAGCTGGTTCGTGGATTGTCGTCATCAGTCAAAAAAGGGTGAGAGATGTGGAAGTAATGGTAGTTGGCGAATGAATGGCGATTGTTGACCGTGATGAGGATAACATAATAACACACCTAGAGTAGAACTATCGGAGATGATCCAATAAGGACATGATTCCATATAATCACACTGGTGGGAATTAGTTGTTCCACAATTTACCTCTATCAATAAAACAATGCTGTGTAACGTGTATCGAGCGAAGAGTCTCATAGGACCTGAGCCATACGTATATGGAAATGAGTGCTATTGTTTGTATAATTGTTTATTTACTTCTTTATATTTATTTATTTCTCGACCTCGGTAAACTAAGTTTGGTAAATCATAAACCTGTTTACGTGGCTTTGGTCTTTCCTTCTTCCTTCTGCCTTCTTTTCCCATATTTAGTAGAACCGTCAATTAAGTGATGACTGTCAAGGTTTTGCTTGTTATGGAATCACCGGTGCTGGTCACTGTCAATACCCTCCTCTTGATACCTTTCAAATTATATATAAATACCCCTTGATAGTTCTGTAGAATTATCGGTATCTTCGTTGGAGCTGCTCACATCGAACAAAATATATTGAGATCTTAAATAGGAGATGTACTAATATAGACAAGCGCCGTTTTTTTTAAATTTTTTTTTTTTTTGAAGGTCAATCTTTTTCCAAAACCGGTTTTTTAAAAAAATATAAAAAATAAAAATAAATATTATCCTGGAACTAGTGAAATTCGATTTTACTAAAATATCTGCAAGATTTTTTTTTTCTTTTGTTCCTGTTTTACCTTTTCTTTTTTCGTTTTCTCTGTTTCGATTTAATTTCTCAATGAATTCTCGAACTTGCCAACAAATTTTTCTCCTCTTCGAAATGTTAAGACAACAACAAACTGTTCTTTATGCACTTAGTGAAAGCATTGCAGCCGATAACCAAGAAATTGTAGACTTTTTGTACCTTAATGTCAGTAATGTGCATTTGCTTAGAGAACAGCAATTGCAGTACGACTTTTTTGCTGCCGATTTCTCGAGTGAATTTGGAATGGCTATTACTTTCTTGCCTTTGTTCATGACCGGGGCAATTATCAGCAGAACGCGAACTGTCGGTGTGGGTGCCACAAGAGTGTCTGAAAGATACACTTTTTGGGAGGTACAACATCCCAACCTCAACGACGTCGACGAAAACCAAGTAGATAGCTTCCGTGCCACATATCGAATGGGAAGGGACTCTTTCAATTGGCTTGTCAACAGGTTGTCTACCCATCCCGAATTTGATTTCAAGACACCAAACCACGTTCCTATCTACATCCAGATAGCTACCTGTCTTTTGAGACTGGCCAATTGTCATCTTGGATATAGAAACATGTATGTCCTGTATGGTGTTTCGTATGGCAGCTATACCAATTTCACGAGGCGTACGGTGAAGGCCATCAAGGATGTGCTTGGCTATATGATCGATTGGCCTACGAATTCAGCCTTGGTAGGTGCTATATCTGCTGGATTTAACAAAGGTCCTGGTGTGAGTATTCCTGATGCAATTGGTGATATTGATGGAAAAAACTTTACCATTCATAAGCCAACTCCAGCTGCTTATGGAGCAGGGTTCAGTGACAGAAAAAACAACTACACCATTAAACTTACCGCTGTTTGTGACGATACATGTAGGTTTACTTACATTCGTGTAGGAGACTCTGGTAATAATGACCAATATAAATATGAGAGTTGGAAGCTAATTTATTTTTAATACACTAGGCAGAAGTCATGACGCCTCAGCCTATAATTCCAGTGATCTCAGCTGGAAGATTATGAACAATCCTGGGCATTACTTCGCTAATGGATCTTATCTTCTCGGTTATTCGGCCTATCCGTCCAGTGCCAATTTGATTACACCATTCCCTGAAAGTGAATGTCTCCGGGATCCTCGCAAGAGATTATTCAACTATTCGCATTCAGCCAGAAGAATTGCCATTGAAAGAACTTTTGGTCAGTTCGTTCATCGGTGGAGATTTACACAATTCCATATTTACGTGTATGATTAATTGGATATCAATGATATCATCGGGTCGTGCGCTATTCTACACAATACATGTAAGGCAAGAGGGGAGCTAGGTTTCGATGGTGTGGTTCTTGAGCCTGCTGGTCTTGTAGTTGGAGAGCAGGGTGATACAAGTGTTATAGGTAATAGTGCCCGCATGCGCATCTTTAATGCAGCTTTTCCTTAAATATGTTAGGTATTAAATTATTTTTTATAAAAAAACCAAATTTATTATTGAAAAAAAAAGCCAATTATATTTTAGTCGATGTTATGAGGTTTATATTCATCGGACGAAGGATACGTGATTTCAAGCAAGTCTGACGGACCAGGAGAAACCGTCGTGACATTGCCATCAATCGTCATGTCATTGGCAGAGGGGGTTGAGGCAGTATTGTTGGGGAGGGTGCTGTTGACGACAATGTTGCTGGTGTTGGTGTTGTTGGCGTCGGTGTTGTTGGCGTCCGTGATGTTGTAGGCGCTGGTGCTGCTGGCAGAAGTACTGTTGAACTGATAGTCATTGGCGTCAGAAATACCATTGACATCTGGGCGGAAGTAGGGGCTGGTGTTGTTGTTGTAATTGTAGTCATCGTTTTCAAACCGATTGTAGCTGGTGGCGTTCTTGTTTCTTGAGCCGTAATCCCCTTTCATTACCATCAGCATCTGGCGCTGGATATTCAGACTGGTCTGCATCTCACGGGGTTTCCATCGCATGATGGTAAAACCAGTTTTCAATCGGTACCGTACCAGTTGGATTCAACCTATCATTGCGATGTCTGAAGGCAGCACAGAGAGCAGACCATTTAGACTTCAATGGAATCAAAGGTCTGCTTCCGTTGGTGGTGTTTTTGGTCTTGAATGAGTGCAAGATGCACGGTACAACTCATTTAGTTCAGCTAGCGTACGATTGGACTCCAAGCGCTTGTTGTAATCAGCATACGATTCAATAAGAGCAAAGGTGCTAGCTAAATTCCATTTTGAGTGCGTGTATCTGGTATCCGAAACTTAATAGTGGCAGCAGCCTCCGTAACATCAGCAGTGGCAGTAGCAGGTGCAGACGGGGAAACGGCGGCAGCAGCAGGAACGACGACAGGAACCTCCTGTTTTTCTGAAACAGTAGTATCATGCGACGGTTGCTACCATAGGCTACACCATTCGGTGTCACTTCAATAAATTGGTGATTGATAGGGTTTTTGTTGTTGTTTTGATTGTTCATTTTAAAAAATTTAAGGAAAGGAAACAGTAATAAAATTTTATTTTGTATTTTGGCATTTTAGTAGTCCATTTTAGGACCGTATATTTCTGGAGGCTTCACATTCGATGCCCACAAATTTTTCATTTTTAAGCAGTAGATTAATAATAGATTAATAATAAAAAAATATGACAACATTATTTTTGACAGAATTCAATTTAGGAAAATAATATTGGTAAAAAAACCTTTTTAAAAAAAAAAGCGGAGCTTGTCCATATTAGTACATCTCCTATTTAAGATCTCAATATATTTTGTTTCATGTCAGCAGCCTAAATCATAGAAATCTGAGAATTCTGGTCCGTTATCCGTCAAGATCTAATAGGTTTGGGTACTCTGGTCCGTTATCCCTCAACATCCGTTGATTTCAGGGTACTCCGGTCCGTTATCCCTGAAAATCCGTTGACTTTAGGGTACTCCGGTCCGTTATCCCTGAAAATCCGTTGACTTCAGGGCACTCCGGTCCGCTTTCCGTTGTTATGCGATACTTCAGGGAATTCTGGTCCATTATCAATACAGATCCGCCACTTACGGGTTCACTGATTACATTTAACTAACAACCAAAATAGATTATAAGCAGTTGGAAACGGTTCAAAAATGGTTCAAGCATTCTAAGCTAGTATGGGAATTATCTTAGTTCATTTCAGATATAAGATAAGTCGCAAATCATATCGGAACATCCTTAAACGTTCGTTGGATTTCAAAAACGTATATACAGTGACCTCTAAACTATCCTAACTGTTTGAGGTTATTGTATTTTGTAACGACATCACATACTCATATCATAGGGACACTTTGTGAACATTTTCTTTTTTCTGTCTTTTGTAATTATTAAGTTATTGATCTGATTTAAAGCGCTTCATAAAATTTGTATAAGCAATTATCACTCTTATAAGAAGTTAAACCCTTCTTTTTTATAACCTTTACTGGAACATTTTTTATCCCAAACATGTCACACATTTTTGAGTCTACCACATTTTTGTTTAGTCCAATGCTGCTCTACTGGTATCATTGCTTTGGAGACTGGTTTTAGTATTGGTGTATTTAACAGAGCTATAAACAGAATTAATCAAGACAATTCGTTGAAATTAGTGGGCCAGTAAGGAGTGGAGCGGGGCAAGAACAGAACAGAATAAATATTAAGGTGACGACCAAAGAAACAGACATTATATGTATTAGTATTAACTTATATAAAATGTATCATAGTAGAAAACGTTTAATTCAAAGAAAAAGAAAAAATAGACAAGATCTTCAATACAAAAATAGGATTAAATAGACATGACTACAGAACCAGAGGAATGTAGCCCTGACTAGAAAATTCGTAACAATGTGTAACATTGTTAAAAAATGTAGATACAAAAAGCGGATTTTCAATATTATGTCGTAAATTGGCGAGGGGAAAACTTTAGACGCGAACTTTTTGTTCTATACTCAGATCCCAACGAAATATATACCATGTTACAAATACTAAAACGGCCTTACCCATACCGCAATTTTGCATAGTATAACGTAAATGAACACGTAGAACAACATTAAACTGAGAGGTTTTGTTCTAAAATAAAATGCCTACGACACATTGATCATTTTGCGATGAAATATTTGTTACATTGATAGACAACAAATGCAAAGTAATTGGCCTTCTATTACATGAAATGTTTATTTACTAAGGTTTACCATACATAATTGAAGCAGTGTATACCAACTATTTATGGAAATATTCGAAAGGGCAATCACGAACTGACAAAGTAGTGGTAACAACATAAACACCCAATAAGCCGTCAGCCGTACCTTTCTTGACAGGGAAAGAATTGAAATATATTTGGAATAGATTCAGCAAAGCGAAGATGAAAAGATGCGGTACTCAATATAATTCCTCACTAAAAACCAAGAAAATAACTATATCAACAAATACATTTTTTTTGACATACTTTTAAACAACCTTCATTGTACGGATACCTGAAACACCGTTACCTACACCGCTATGCAAAGTATCAAAACAAAATATCTTGATTTCGTCTCAAGCCGAAAGGAATTAAGAAAAAGCATATACAAGACAAAGACAAAAAAATATTTCTTAAAAGTCGGGAACAATTTATTAAAATGTGGAAATAATTTTAATAGATTGGGAATTGTCTTATCAAAGTATTTAAGTCGTTAAAAAATGTATATCCTATAAAGCAGATCTGATACATGAACTTAAAAGATAATGGTTCAGCACACAAAACGTCAAACAGCCACAGTACCAAGCCATGTTTTAACAGTTTTAGAATCATATCAATTAGACATCTACAAAAAATTATGGACAGATATCTAAAATTGACCAGATAACCATAGGATTTTCCAAAAAATGCCCAAGTTGACGGTTAAGTCTTATTTATAGCATAAGTTTGAAACAGTAGTATTTGTAAAAGTTTTAGCGGTAACTAGATCATTTCGAAATAGGATATTTATGGACTAGCAATTCTAATAACAGTCACCTTTTAAAATAGTATAAATAGACCCGATTATTTCGTAGTTCAAACTTCAGTCAAATAAAGTAAGAAGGACTTATAATCATACCTATAGTACCATTGTTTTTTTATACACTTTATATTTCTTTTATCAAATCAGAAGTAATTGATTTGTAATAATGCTCTTCACCAAATTAGCAACCTTGTGTAAATGACTGGTAGACACCATCAGTCTTCGCTTCAACTTGTTTTGAGCACCGTCAACTCTGGATGTATTGATGGTGCCAAGGTGAAGGTGCTTATTGATCCAAGGGTTGGCAAAATGTTCTTTCAACGGCACACATGTTGACTCACGATACGCAAACAGTGGGAGGTATCTTGCGTTCAACCCGTAATTATCTCTCAGGACACTCACGTTTCGCTCCCGTTCTTCTTCATTGAAACTGTACATACAGCGATTCCATCTAACCATAAACTTATTCCAGTCATTATCTGTTAAAAAATATTTTTTGCATTTGGCCAACACGTTCTTGTGGATATGCCAACGGCAGATAAGAATCGTGCTCGATTCAAAAATTGTCTCTAAAGCACCTTTTAATGCCAAATCACGGTCAATAGCAATAATGCTAGTTTCGAACTCCTCTAAATAGCACCAAAACAACTTCATACGTAATGTTGAAACCGCCCATTCATAATTGGCTTGGGTTTCGTGTTTTAAAAAAAAACCGCACGCAAAAAATGTCTTATTGAAGCAATCCATGCCAACAACGTGCAAAAATGGCATACCAAATTTGTTTGTTTTATAAGTGCAAGTCATCAAAAGCACTTGAAGAAAACGCTCAACCATTTCCAAGGAATAAGAGTACGAAAAAAAAAGGTTTTTGATGGTACAGCCTCATTCGATAAGTACCCGTAAATAAATCCAGAGTTGGCTTCAGAGAACTGATCCAAGAGAGCTTCCAAAGGAGAGCGACAATCTAAATACTCTTCACGAATCTTCTTTCTCGCATTGTAAAGCGTAATATGTCTGAAGTAATCACCAGGGAAGTTTTGGTGGACATAAATCAACATATCTTGAGGTGAGCTATTAGCAATCGTCATATCCTTGATTACCTTCATGTGATTCTCACCAATCTAGCATGCAGTGGAATGACCAGCGAGAAAATTAGCAGACTCATGATTATGTCCAGTATGGTTTAAGTGCAGGGTGGATTTTGCAGTATAAACACCCTGATCGTTTCTCCCACTGGAACCGACCACCCACTTGAAAGGGCAATCGTTGCGTCCTATCTTCGAAAGTATTTTACCGGTGGACTTACTGCTGTTTTTTCCATTGCAATCGCACTTGAAATCCCAAGACTTAAGGCGACGATTGGGGTAGTAACGACAACGGCACAAACAAACAAGGTAGCCGTTGTCCTTGCAGTGATTGATCACATACTTTCCGAGAGTTTCCCTAGAGCTTAACTCAAGTTGAAAAGGGGCAGAAGGAGACGAAACGTCGAAGGTTTCTCCCTCGAGTTCTTCGTCAAGATCATTGTCGAGATCATCGTTAAGATCATCTACTTCGTAGACGCTTTCAAACTTTCTTCTGGTTCGAAAGGGACGGGGCTCCTACAAATCATCGTCCGAAAGGTAAAAGGTGTTTTCGTTTGATAAAGACATTGAAACAATAAACGTTAAGACAAACGTAACTGGATTGGGATGAAAGTAGAAAGGTACAATTTATTTATGCTTTGACAGAGCAGTCCCGCCGAAATGTCAAAATATAAGTCGAATCAAATCCGCAGTTTAATAGGTCAAAAAAGACCAAAACAAATCGAGGGGGTGAAAATAAGAAAAAAGGGGGTGAAAATAACAATTCCCTTATCAGGTCAGAGATTCTATGTGTGGTAATCTGCTATATTGTTGCTACATTAAATAAATCCATATCTATGACATCAATACCTTAAGAATGATGAAGGAATCAATTACCCAATATAGATAGTTAGTACTATCATTTCACAAGGTTACAAGAACACAGTGACTAAGGCTTACTAAAGTTATGGAAGGACAATGTATCTAAAATGACAGTAATTCCAAGTGCAACATATTTACAAAATACGCAGTTAAAGGTATCAGGATAAACACTGGGAAAATGAAAACAACTTCAAAAATACACTAAAGATGGTGGCACAGCAGATAGTCTTTTTTATATAAATACTTGTTCATTTTATTCCATAATAAAGACTATCTTATAAACAGTCTCAAATTATTCATAAATGCCTTATAATTTAACTTACCTACAACACAACACTGTGTTCAAACAATCGGTTTTCAGGTTAGAGAATCTGGTACCTAGCTCAAGATCTTTCTCATTGTTACTCACTCTCTCACTCTCTGTACTATGAATGTCGTCAACAAAAAAAGATTTATTTTTGTTTTAAAAACTGATTGTAGAAGTCCCACAATGTTTCGACACCGAAAGCGAGAACTGAAGGCACCTGTTGATTTTGGAATAACTCATGCAGGTTTAAACCTGCAAAAAAATTTCCATAGTCCTCAAGGACTGCTGCTCTTGCCCGTTATAATTTGGATGGAAGGAGCAAGTCCACCACCAACAAAGCGGTAAGACCTGCGTCCTCTAAAATCGGAGCAAGAAAGGCTCCAAGTTCCAACGGGAGTCTGATGGATTCCAACTCAGAACGTGTTGGGTTGGGTGAGTGCAGCGCTACATTTTTGTTTGATAAAGATAAATAAGTTAAGGTGATTTTGAAAACATCATTGAACAACTTACAAGCATGTTGGCGCACGGTGAGCACCCCATCATTCATTAAAAAAAGGATTAAAGCCAGAAGAAGGTTTCGAACCTGTGATGCGGCCATGTTTCCTTGTACAAAAATATACTCCGTTATAACCGTATTCCCCAAATGCCCTCCAGCGACACGAGGAAAGAGCAATCAAATGGCATTTGTGGTGGTGGTGATTGCGTGCACAATATCACCAGGAAAAGGTCGAAAACGTTCACCTACTAGAGAGAAAGACAACATTAGATGCAGGTTAGTTTTATCGAATAACCATTACCATGGTGACAAACCTACCTTCATACTGACGGACAAAAACGTCAGGGGGAGTGGCGGCCACAAAGGGAGCCGCAGAAGGAGCCCCAGAAAAAGGCTCACGAGTAGCCCCAGGAGGAGCCACAGGAAGAGCTGCTGGCAGAAGAGCAGGAGGAGCCGCAAGAGAAGCCGCAGAAGAAGAAGCCATAGAAGCAGGGGCGACAGAAGAAGAAGCCGCAGAGCAACACCGGACGAAATCGGGATCGATAAATGCACGAACGCCATCATACATAAAAAAACGAGCCCTTTTTAGTGGTTTTATTCTTGTCCCAAGAACGGTCATCTCATTGACTCATTTATGTTTTAGTGACATACACTTGGTGCACTAGACCAGTCTTCCCTCTGAAAGCCCAGCCTTACCAGAGATAGCAAACCTGGATGAAAATAAGAACTACATAAAGTTATGTTAAATACTTTCGTGGCTTGCTAATGGTATATTTCTAGGGCAAATTTGTTTGATCGGGTTTATGATTTTTATGGGTCTGAAGTTAGATGAATAGAGTCTAATGTTAGACTCATGTTTTAGATATACGGTTAGCAAGATGTAAGAATCCGGTTCGAAAGATAATCGACACTAACCTTTGAGAGCATTGACGGTTTTTTCTATATAAGATTATAGGAATTCATAAACAAGTTCTAGTTGATGAGCGTTAAATTAGCCGCATGGTAAACATTGGGCCGAATGATGAGATTGTATCTCCCACTATTAGGAGCGAAATATCTGCTTGATACCGGAATATTTGAGTGGATGACCCTATTTTGGGGATATTTATCAAATTGCGTAAAATAATTCGCTGGTTTCAATATCTCATTAATATACAATCGGCCAATGTGAAGAGTGGAAAGGCGGACAGGACAGACAGAAGAATACTTGCTTACACAAACAGAGTTGTTCACCAAATGAAATTTGACATTTTTCCACGAAAATAGCCAAAGCTCGTACTAAAATGATATAATCAGTTTTGACAACATAACTAATAAGTTAATGGAATAAATTACCAAGAATCATGTGATGCAGTGTATAAAATATATTATATTTTAGAGTTACTTGAAATTAACTTGGTACTTCCATACTTTTTCGGATGGAAAATGGGAAGACCTGTTTAAATACTAGCGAGTACGGAGGAAGTTATTAAACGTATCGCCGATCGGTATGGTAGGTAATGTTTTGCCAAGAACTAGTACTGATAAATAATTTGAATAGTTTTAGCATGATAAAAGAGATATCTCCACTGCATATGAGATAAACAGCAACGGAATTGACACCGTCTTTACCTTGACAATTTTTTAAATACATATAAAACCCGACAATATAACCAAATAATACTTTCTCCGACACTTCTAAAGGACTGACGCAATTTAGACAGGTTTAGGAAAAAATTGTAGGTTCATGGAGCAAGTATGAGAACAAAACACCAACTAATCGTCACCAGCCAAAAGATACGTTAATAAAAGTATAATTTACTTAAAGGGGAAAAATATTTTTCAGAAGTCGAAAAACATTTTTAAAGAGGTAGGAATAGTTTTAATAAAATGCCAATAGCCTGGGCTGTCTAATTAAATTGTTAAAAAAGTCTCTACCATAAAGGAGGTAAGACACGACACAGTCAGACATAGAAACCCAAAAATACGTGGGTCAACTACGCTAAACGTTTGACGGACACAGTAATAAGCCTTTTTATAATAGTCCTAGCTTTATATAGAGTATCTATCTACCAAACATTACGAACAGAAAACAATTATTGATCAGAAAACCACAGAAATTAGCAAAAATGTCGATGTTCCAGAATACCTATTAATTATACCATATGCTTAAACAAGTAGTACTTGTAGCAGTTTCATAATTGACTAGCTCGTGTTGAAACAAAATATGAACACCAAACAGTCATTGTTTATGAAGTAGGTATAAAATTGTTATATTAATAATTAAAAATCGCGTACAAATATTTGATTAACGATATCAAGTGATAGAGGAATATCTGTGACGGTGGTAGTACTTGGTAGGGCAGCTTTAATTAAAATATAGAAATGAACCAGCAATGACACAAAGTGAGCAATAAATTTACTAAAAACACGAATAGTCAGTAGTTGATGGAATTGTTGTGTTTTGAGGTAAGTAAAATTATAAGGCAGTATATAAGTAATTTGAGACTGTTTATTCGATTGTCTTTATTATGAAATAAAATGAACAAGTATTTATACAAAAAAGACTATCTGCTGTACCACTATCTTTGGTGTATCTTTGAAGTTGTTATCATTTTCCCAGTGTTTATACTGTTACCTTTAACTGCTTATTTTGTAAATATGTTACACTTGGAATTACTGTCATCTTAGACACATTGTACTTCCATATCTTTAGTAAGCCTTAGTCACTGTGTTCTTGTAACCTTGTGATATGATAGTACTAACTACCTGTATTGGGTAATTGATTCCTTAATCATTCTTAATGTATTGATGTTATAGATATAGGTTTATTTAATGTAGCAACAATATAGCAGATCACGACATGACAGAGTTGGATGGAATTGAATTTAATCTGCCGGAATACGACAGAAGAGGATGTACATGACCAGAATAACATTGAATAAAATTGAATAGCATTGAATACCTTTGAATTGAATGTTGTTGAATGTAATTTGATAGTATTGAATGTACTTGCATGGAATTGGATGCCATTGGAGTGAATTGAGTCTAATTGGGTGGCATTGAATGCTGCTGGATGGAATATAATGTAATTGGATGGAATTGAGTGTAATTAGATGGTATTGAATGCAATTGGGTGGAATTGAGTATAATTGGATGTTAATTGACGTAATTGGATGGTACTTGATGTAATTGGTTGTAATTGAGTGTAATTGCATGAAATTCAATGTAATTGAATGAGATTGGAGGGACTACGATAGAGTATGATTGAATGCAATGGAGTCAATCGGAATACAATCGAATGCAATGGAATCCATCGAAATGGAACAAAATAAGATGGAATTAAAAGGTACACGCTGTAATTCAATGGATTAAATGAAAGCAATGTGTCAATGAATCAAGTAACTGTTAAAATTGATGTTGCAAGGTACGATATAATTGCATGTGAGTGTATCAGAAAAAGAAGACATAGTTACATACAAATAGGATGGAAGATGATCAATCAAGAAAAGCAAAGATGAAATAGAGGGAAGTATAATTACATTTAAAAAAGAATACAATCAACTAAGAAGAGAAAGGACACAATTATGAGGAACATGAAGACATAAGGTCAAGTACAATGTATTTAAAGAGGAATACCATCAAGTATAAAAAAAAGAAAGTAAATCTTCATGAATAACCATGTTTACGAGATGGAATGCCATTTGGAAAGGATCATCAATAAAAATACATGACAGATAGAAAACAAAGGAAACAGCAATAGCAATAAAGGGACTAAATCTAAAAGAGAAGAGATGTATACTTGTATTCTAAAGACAGAGATGGAACTGAAAAAGGGAATTTTTTTATAGCGTCACAATGAAGACATAGGGGGGTATGTAAACGCTGTCCGAAAAGAATGTTGTCTATTTTTTTTCTTTTTTCTTTATAACTTTTTTTGACATTATGCAATATCCTGATTTTGAAAAGTTTATTAAGTACTTTCAGTTCAATAATGCACGTGAACCGCATCGCGGAATAAAATAATTCCAAAGAATAATGCGTGAGAGTGGCTTCCGCCTGGCTCATATGAAGAATCATATTACATTAGCCACAAAATATGATGGTTATTATGTAGCGGATCCACGTACTTTGAACATCTTGACCATCAACTGGGTAGATTCGTGTGGTGATGACGAATTAGAAGAACATGATTTGGGCCTATTGTGGGTAGAGCAGTAGGAGAAGATGAAGATGAGGATGCTGAATTTGAGGTTGCAGCTGCCGAATTAGCAGCAGCAATAGAAGCAACAGCAACAGCAGCAGCAGCAACAACAACAACAACAACAGCTGCAGCTCCAGCAACAACAACAGCAGCAACAACAACACCAACAACAACAGCAGCAGCTCCAGCAACAACAACAACAGCAGCAGAACTTGAAGCAGCCGTTCAACAAGCGGCTGATGAGGCAGCAGCTACAGCTGTTTTAGCAGCAGTAGCAGCAGTAGAAGCAGCGGCAGCAGCAGCTCCTCCAAAAACAGAAAGGGAGGCTGCATTAGCTGAAGCATCAGCAGAGTTAGCTGCGGCATTTGACGCTGTTCAGGAAACAACAGCAGCAACATCATCATCATCAACAGCAGCAGCAGCATCAGCAGCATCAGCAGCATCAGCCGCAGTAGCAAGAGTGGCAGCTTCGCCTGCACCTAGACCGTCTCCGGTCATTGAAAGATTAGAAGCGTCTATGGCTAGAGCCACAAGCTCAAGAACAGCCGTAACAGCAGCAACAGCACCATCATCAACAACAGCAGAGCAAGAGGAGCTTGCTGATATAGAAGGTCGTCTCTTGAATAGACTTGAAAAAAATGATAATCCCAGCTACCTCGCCAAATTACAAAGAAGGGACGATGAGCTCAACGCATCGTCCAGAAGTGTGGATATGGGTACTACGTTCGTTCGCTTGTTAGAATCAGGCGACTTGGCTGAGTTCACGTTTAGATTGTCGATAATCAATGATACGTTTACAATGACAAACACCCCATAACAAGTATTTAAAAGTATTGTCTGTTATACCACTACCTGACATATTAGGAATACGTTGTGTATCAAAACATGCAGCCTGGAGACGCAGAGGATCTTATGATCCAAAATGGAGCAGACCAAGTCGGCTTCTATAAAAGGAAAGTACGGGGAGAACGTGTTCTCCATCTTTATGGATTGTTAGGAATGGCAGGTATTTTAGCCAGCGAAATTATCAACGTCACAAGCTACACCATGATTGAAGCTGGATTTCATCGCGAAATGGCAGTTTTGATGGCGCATCCGTTAGCGAGAAAATGAAGTTTTTTTGAGAACAAATTCGATCGATTGGATGTTTGATCAAATTGAACAAAAATTACGAGCAATCAATGCCGATCATAGGGAAATAGCCGTGGCAAATGAGATCATTTGGGATGACATGGAAGAAGACAAGAGGTCAAGATAAAATAAATTGTTTTGCAAGAGGTCAAATTCAAAACAGACATAACGACCAAGGAAAAGGTAGAGTTCCGAGTAGACAAAAAAAAAGATTTTATGCAAGATTAAATGGGAAAAAAAAATTTGCACCCCTGTTCAATATAACGTGAGAAAAATGAATGACTCGGCACGTATGTTTATATTATGCAACTTGCTGAGAAATGGTATAAATAGGGGTACTTTTTTTTTCAAGTTTAAATGTTTTTCTCTCTCAATTTTTTTTTTTATAAATCATGACCAGCACCACACTAGAATATGAAGGGGACGTTTGGCAAGCTCGTATTAAAGATGACCCGGATGAGGCCATTTACCAGATGAAGCGATTGTTGGAGACAGCTGGGTTTGTGTTTGCTACAAACAATGGTCCTACGTATATGGGTGTATCAGTAGGAGGTAGATTGGTGTTTAATCATGTTCCGTTGCCGGTGTACATGTTGGAAACGGACCTACAAAATGGAAGAGCTCGTGAAGAATATGATGAAAGACAATAAAGTCAAGGAATAACGTTGCGTGGTTAACATGCTTTTGAAATAAAACTTGCTTGCATTCATTTTTTGGTTTACAAGTGTGGGAGATGATAACTGTCCAAAAATAAAGGGGATAAAGTTGTAATTCATGCGGAAGCCGGGTCTAGGCCTAGCGCATATTTTAGAAAAATAAAATCAAAGATTAATAAGTACAGTATGGAGAAAAACGTAAAAAGAAGGTAACGTCATAGGTTTTGAAGTGATAAACTTGAAATTAAAGTCAAAGCCGGGTCTAGGCCTAGCGCATCTTTTGGAAAAGTGTAGTCAATGATTAATAAGTGCGTTGTAGAAAAAAACGTAAAAAATTAATAGCTACATGAGTTTTGATTGGATCATAGCGAAATTTATACCAGAGCCGGGTTTAGGTCTAGCGCATCGAATAAAAAAATAAACTTAAAGATTAATAAGTACAATATAGAGAAAAACGTAAAAAACTAATAGCTACATGAGTTTTGATTGGATTATAGTGAGATTTATACCAGAGCCAGGTTTAGGCCTAGCGCATCAAATAAAAAAATAAAATTAAAGATTAATAAGTACAATATGGAGAAAAATGTAAAAAAACTAATAGCTACATGAGTTTTAAAGGGATCCTGGCCAAATTCACACCAAAGCCGGGTTTAAGTCTAGCGCATTTGTTGCAAAAATAAAATTAAAGATTATTAAGTACAAAAGGCCAAAAAGTGCGAAAAACGATAGTTCGCTGAGGTTTAAAGTGATAAACGTGAAAATTATACAGAAGCCGGGTTTAAGGCTCGCGCATTTTTTGCAAAGATAAAATTAAAGATTAATAAGTACAAAATAGAAATATAGGCAAAAGACATTTATCGTATTAGGGTACGATTCACTAAAGAATAATTAAGCAAATCGTTTAAATAAATAAACTATGAAATTAAAACAACCTTTGATGTTGCATATCAGCATACGCTTGTATACTGCTATGCAACTTTCCCTACTTTGAGTACATACTTCTATATTAAAGATTGCATGATTAGCCTAAATACGATATACGAATGACAGTTGGATACAGAATGCTATATCACTGAGTTACGATATCACCGATCGAGAAGAGAAATTGTCAGATCAATCAAGAATAATAAGAAAGAGAAACTTAATATTAATAGTTCTCTCAATGGATTAGCTACCCAGAGAGAGAATAGAGCAGCTATTAATATAAATGGTTCATTTACTTATATATTGACATAATTATGCTGCTGATAAAGAGTATAAAGAAATAGTGTATGAATTAATGGATACCTATCTTCTACAACCAAATATACAAATATAAGATATTTTATATTTGGGATCGTAATTTATTCAATACAAAGATAATGAATAAATGATCAACTATTATGTTCTGTTGCCAATTACACTTGACAACCAAGTATGCATCTTTTACAGTAACCGTTGCATGATCTGATAAATAAGTATCTCGTAATACTAAAGATTTATTAAAATACTGATGCTCCCAATCCACTGATATGGGACAACGTTATCTGGAAACAATTCTAACGAGTAGTATCCATTTAATCCGAAGGGGGCAAACAAAGTATGGATCTATTTCAAAACCAGACAGGTTCACTCATCATTAAAACTCAGGAGAGTTGTGCAATATAAAAAGCATCAATTATTTCATAGCAGCAGAGTTCTTTTAGTCTATTTTTACCTCCAATAAAAGATATACTTTTATCTCATTACGTTTCTATTGTAACTATCTTGTCAAATACCACAGGTCTAGCACAGCCTTTGCAATATTAAAATTAAATATTAATAAGTAGAAAATGAAAGAAAACGGAAAACCCAATAGTTCCATGAGTTTTAAAGCGATAAACTCAAAATTTATATAGAAGCCGGGTTTAGCCCCAGCGCAACTTTTAAAAAACTAAAATTAAAAATTAATAAGTACAAAATAGAGAAATCGTCAAAAGACGATAGCTGTATGAGTTTTAAAGCCATAAAGTGGAAACTTGTATAGAAGCCGGGTTTAGGTTTGGCGCATCTTTCAAAACAACAAGCATAGAGATTAATAAGTACAAAATAGAGAAATCGTCAAAAGACGATAGCTGTATGAGTTTTAATGGGATCAAGTGGAAACTTATACCGGAACTGGGTTTAAATACTGCGCAACGTATTCGAAATTAAAAGTAAAGATTAATAAGTAAAAAATAGAGAAATCGTTAAAAGATTATAGCTCCATGAGTTTTGAAGCTATAAAGTGGAAATTCATATGGAAGCCGGGTTTAGGTCTAGCGCAACTTTTACAAAAATAAAATTAAAGATTAGTAAGTACAAACTTGAAATATCGGCAAAAAACAATAGCTTCATTAGTTTCAAAGCGATTGAGTCAAAACTTGTATAGAAGCCGGGTTTAGGTCCAGCGCATCTTTTGCAAAAGTAAATTCAAACATTAATAAGTACAAAATTGAAATATCGTCAAAAAACCATAACTCTATGAGGTTTGAAGCTATACATTTGAAACTCACACGGAAGCCGGGTTTAAGCCTAGCGCAACGATTTAAAAAACAAGCATAGAGATTAATAAGTACAAAATTTAAATATCAGCAAAAGACGATAGCTCTATGAGTTGTGAAGCTACAAATTGGAAATTTTTATGGAAGCCGGGTTTAGGTCTAGCGCAACGTTTACAAAAATAAAAAAAGAGATTAATAAAAAAAATTGAAATAAACTACAAGTCAATGAGTCTCAATGGGATTAAGTGGAAATTTATATGAAGGCTGGGTTTATGTCTAGCGCAACTTTTTAAAAAAACAAGCACAAAGATTAATTAGTACAAAATGCCAAAAAATGGAAAATACTACAAGTCATTGAGTTGTAAAGTGATCAAGTGGAAACTCATACGGAAGCCGGGTCGAGGTCCAGCGCAACTGTTACAAAAATAAAATTAAAGATTATTATGTAAAAAGTAAAGAAATGGTCAAAATATCATAGCGCTATGAGTTTTTAAGTTATAAACTGAAAAATTATACAGAAGCCGGGTTTAGGTCCAGCGCATCTTTCAAAAAAACAAGCACAAAGATTAATAAGTAGAAAATGAAATAAAACGGAAAAAACCACAAGTCAATGAGTTCTAAAGTGATAAAGTGGAAACTTATATGGAAGCCAGGTTTAAATCTAGCGCAACGCTTTAAAAAATAAGCACAGAGATTAATAAGTAGAAAATAAAGAAATCGTCAAATTATGATAACTCTTTGAGTTTTTAGGTGATAAAGTGTAAACTCACATGGAAGCCGGGTTTAGGTGTAAGGAACACTTTAGGTTAAGACACAGAATACAGACAAGACAGGTTTAGAGTGATATGGAGGTAAAGACAAGTAGAAAGAAGGGAAATGAGAAAGTCGTAAGTATACCAGAGATGTAAAGGCGTAATTCAGAAGTAGGGGTCGGATAAACAGACAAGAGAGAGAGAGGTAATGAATATTCAAAATGTTTGAAGGTAAAACAACGCAAAGTGGAAGAACATTGTGACAATGAAGTTCCAAAGTAAAAGAAAATAAACGTGAAGAAGTTTAGTAGGTAAACAAAGTAAAATGTAAGAAGCTTACGACAAAATAGAGAAGTTACAAAGTAAAGAAAAGTGACATGGAGAAACGTAAAAGAATTTAAAAAAGTTTGAAAGTAAAAGAAATTAAAAGTGAAGAAGATTGTAAATATTGAGCAAGTTTAGAAGAAAAAAATTTAAAGAATTCAAAAGTGAAAAAAGTAAAACTGAAGAAGATTGTAAAAAGTAAGAAATATTAAAAGTAAAAGGTAAACAAGTTTAAGAAATTCAAAAGTAGAGAAATTAAAAATGGAAAAGATTCCAGAAATAAAATAAGTTGGAAAATAAAATTGAAGAAAAAGTAAAAAAGTTGAAAAAGTCACCAGTAATAAAATTGAAGTAGGCCCTTAAAATGTGAAGAAGTTGGAAAGTAATACTAATATATGCCGTGAAAACTGGAAGAACTTGAAAAGTAAAATTAAAGGATATCACGAAAAATACAAGAAATTGAAAAGTAATATTGAAGTATGTCACGAAAAATAAAAGAAGTTGAAAAGTAATATTGAATAAGGTCATGAAGATTGAAGAAGTTTAAAAGTAAAATTGAAGAAGGTCAGGAAAACTTGAGCGACTTCAAAAGTAAAATTAAAGAAGCTCACCAGAAATAAAAGAAGTTGAAAAGTAATATTAAAGTAGGTCATGAAAAATAAAAGAAGTTGAAAAGTAACATTGAAGTATGTCATGAAAAATAAAAGAAATTGAAAAGTAATATTGAATAAGGTCATGAAATATAATACAAATTGAAAAGTAATATTGAATAAGGTCAGGAAAACGTGAGAAACTTGGAAAATAAAATTAAAGAAGATCATGAACACTTGAACAACATCAAAAGTGAAATTAAAATAGGTCATGAAAAATGGAAGAAATTGAAAAGTAATATTGAAGAAGGTCGTAAAAAATGGAAGAAATTGAAAAGTAATATTAAAGTAGGTCGTGAAGATTGAAGAAGTTTGAAAGATAAAAAAAGTAAAATTGAGGAAGCTGACAAAAATAAAGAAGTTCCAAAATAAAGGAAAATAAAATTGAAGAAATTAAAGAGGTACCACATCAAAAGAAAGTAAAATTAAGGGAAGTTTACATACATTTAAGAAGTTAGGAAATAAAATTGAAGAAAAATTAAACAAGTTAAAAAGTAAAACTGAAGAAGGTCATGAAAATTAAAAGGTGAGAAGTTAAACTGAAGAAGGCCAAGAAAATTGAACAAGTCCAAAAATCAACAAAAGTGAAATTGAAGTAAAATTAAAAAAGTTGAGAAGTAAAATTGAAGCATAGCAATGACATTGAAGAAATTGAGAAATAAAATTGAGGAACGGCCAGAAAATGAAAGAAGTTGGAAAATAAAATTAAAGACATTCATGAAAATTAAAGAAGTTCAAAATTAAAATATACTGAATTACAAGAAGGTTAAATATATGAACGATGTTCAGAAGCAAAAGAAAGTAAATTAAAAGAAAGTGAAATTAAATGGGTGTAGAAATGAAATAAAGTAAAGCAAGGAGGAATAACATGATGAAGAGAGAGACAATGGATGGTTAAACGTCAAAATATGCCGTAATAATCCAAAATAGGAGGAAAGAGTATCATAAGACTCAGTCAGGGATAGGAGTAGTGAGAAGAGTATCATAAGACGCAGTTAGAGATAGGGGTAGTGTTTTATGACAAAAGATGAATGTGATGGCGTACTTAGGTTTAGGGGCTGCGTGTACTGACACAAGATGAATCAGAAAATGTGCAATAGAGATAAGAGTAGCATATAGTAATAATTTGTCAACAGAGGGTGAGCTAGGGATAGAGTTAGTCTATACTGACACCAGGGGAGTAAAATACACATGAGCTTTGACTAGGGGTTACACTATTCCGTAGTTAGACTATTTGAAAAGGAGCGTCTGACGGTTATTAGCCAACTGAAGCAATTAATGACAGAGATGGGCTTCAAAGTGCAAAAAATAGACGAGGCTATGTTGATGGGAGTGAAGGTTGGTGATCACTATATTGATGATGAGTGATCTATACCCATTACCAGAAATGACGGCCTTGGAGACAGCCTATGTAATGGATGATAACTCTGAAGTGTTTTATTACTTGGTGGTACCATCGCCAACAATCTCCACTTCAACAGCACAAGTAAAACGTGTCTGTGGTACAGACACATAAGCATGAAACAACCATCAACCATAGCTCTAAACTGTCGGGCGCGCATTTTTTCTATTTTTGAAAGTTACGTTAATCGATGAGTTTTAGTGCTAAAAATAAACCAAAAATACTGATAGATAGGGTAGACGTCTGACTATCGGAAACAATTCTAAACGCCCTGGTTACAAATTGATTGAAAGATTAAAATTGAAAAAACCGTTAAAAGTGCGATTAATGGCAGTGATAGATTGTAAACATGACAAATATAATCCGCTTTACTCAATCTGAGTATGATGTATTAAAGATAGCGCGCGAAACCAATTATTGGGCGAGAAATGAGCGTTTAAAGTTGATTCTGGTAGTTTTAAAAGGGAACGAGGTGGTTTATTGTCGTGCGGAAAAAATGCAACTTTTTAATCATTTTTGACCATTTCCATCATTTTCTTTTTTTTTAATCTTTATTTCGTCTTTTTCACTTTTTATCAATGTTTGCAATAAAAACAAAGCTAACCATACTATTCAAGCTGTTTGATAGGCAGAACAAGGGGATAAAAGATGAAACAAAGGATGATACACGTAATAAAGGACACATGAGGTCATACGCTTGTTGTTTAAAACTATGACTTTATAAGGTCGTGATATATGATTCAAAGTGAATGTGCGCCTTGGACAAGTGAGAATGAATATGTGCACTGAAACCCGAAAGAACATGGATAGAATATCTTGGTGTGAATAGATTTAGAACGACGTAGAGAGTATGAATGAAAGAAGAGTTGGTTGGCTAACGATGGATAAGTCTGTGGGAAGACTGACTGTACATGATTGGTGTGTTTTGCGACAAGGATCACCACCAGCAACCACAACAAGGGCAGCATCAGAGACAACAACAGCAACATTTTCAAAGGAAGATTCTGGGTTTGTAGCAGCAGCTACCGGAATGCTAGCTGACGTTGAAACAAAAACAGCAGGACGAGCGCAAGCACAAGCACAAGCAGCAGCAACAACAGCATCAACAGCCACAACGGCAACAGAAGAAATATCCACAACAGTGGCTAGACCACCCACAGCAAGACCATCTGCATTGGTTGAGGAGGTGCAGGACGCTGCGGAGGCAGCAACAAGAGCAGCAGACAGAGTAACCATTGCAGGAGAATTGGAAGATTTGGAATTTTCTGAACTTCGTAGCAAAGTGATGTTGCGTTTGGAAGAAAAAACAATAGCCGTGCGTATACGGATACATTGGAAGATAGAGCCCACGAACTCAATTTGGTTGTGCGTAGAAGTGGTACTGGTGCGGCATTAGATGAATTGAGGTAGTCAAGAAACTTGGAAGCATTTACGGCTCAATTATGCCAAGTAGCTGCAACTATCAATTTCATGAATGAAACAGGCCAAGTGATGAAGAATATTTTGAGCCTGTATCAATATATGACATTTGTGGAATCTATCTTGCATCGATTCTATTCTGCACATGATGCGCAGGAGGAAATGGTGGCGAATGGTGCTTCGGTTGCAAAATTTTATGAGAATAAAATTAGAGGTGAACGCGTCCTGCGCCTTTACGGCATGCTTGGAATGAAAGGAGTGTTAGCCGTGGAGATTATCACAATAGGAAGTTATAGATTGGATGAACGAAGTTTACGTGAAAACGCACTAGCACGCAACAGCCATTCGACGTAGCTCTAAACTGTCCGCCGCGCATTTTTTGTATGTTTGCTAGGTGGATTACTCGATGAGTTTTAGTGATAAAAACAAAATAAAATTACAGATAGATAGGGAAGAAGCAAAACTATTTTTACAAACGTTTAGCAACACCGGACAAATGTGGGAACGATACAGACAAGAACGTTATTTTACGTAACACAACGAGGTCTTTTTAACGGTTCTACTCTTGTTCCAAAGAACGGTGATCCCATTGACTTATTTATGTTTTAGTACCATACACTACGCGCTCTACACTATTCTTCCCTCTGAAGGCCTAGCCTTGACAGATATAGCACCCTGAATGAAAGTCGGAACTACATAAAGTTATAATGAATGCCGTCGAGGCTTTCGAACGTGACATTTCTAGAGGAAACTTGTGTTGTGATCGAGCTTATATACAGATATAACTCTATCATCAACTCTTTCTTGCTTATTTGATAACCTTTCTATAAATCATTATTGCATTACTCTTTAAATCAGATACATGCTATTACACTCTATTTACTACGCATTGATTACTCATCAACATATAGAAAACAATAGTCATACATTTATTCCAGATAATACAATCCAATGATATGATCGCTCATCAGTAACAAGATTCTCGAAGGTACCATGAGATGCTCGATCTTTAATTGACAATACGCCTATTGTATATTTGACAGGTTTCACTTTAATGATTGATATTCAGCCAGCCCTGAATATGTATATAAAGAACCCAATTTATTGTATAATAAAGACTTGAGTTTATTTTTGCAGTTTGATAATTTTACTTCGTCAAATTTCTTTATTTTTATTCTTAATTCGTTGCTTTATCTCTCGAATTTCTCAACTTGTTTATTCGGTTTTATAATTTTTATGAGTCTGACGTTAGATGAATAGAGTATAATGTTAGACTCATCTTTTAGATATACGGTTACCAACATGTAAGAATCCGGTTCGAAAGATAATCGAGACTAATCATTGAGAGCATCGACGGTTTTTTCTATATAAGATTATAGGAATTCATAAACAACTTCTAGTTGATGAGCGTTAAATTATCCGCATGGTAAACATTGGGGTGAAGGATGAGATTGTATCTTTCACTATTAGGAGTGAATTATCTGCTCGATACCGGAATATTCGAGTGGATGACCCTATTTTGGGGATACTTATCAAATTTTGTAAGATAGTTAGCTTGTTTTGATATCTCATTAATATACAATCGGCGAATGTCAAGAGCGAAAAGGCGGACAGAAGAGACAGAAAAATACTTGCTTCCACAAACAGAGTTGTTCACCGAATGAAATTTGACATTTTTCCACAAAAATAGTCAAAGCTCGTACTAAAATGATGTAATAAGTTTTCACGACATAACTAATAAGTTAATGGAATAAATTATCAAGAATCATGTGATGCAGTGAATAAAATATATTATAATTTAGAGTTACTTGATATTAACTTGGTACTTCCATACTTTTTCGGATGGAAAACAGGAAGACGTGCTTAAATACCAGCGAGTACGGAGTAAGTTATTAAACATTTCACCAATCGGCATGGTAGGTAATTTTATGCCAAGAACCAGTACTAATAAATAATTGGAGTAGTTTTAGCATGATAAAGGAAATCTCTCCACCGCATATCGGGCAAACAGCAACCGAATAGGCACCATATTTACCTTGACGATTTTTTAAATACATACAAACTGTCATGAACCACGTACTTTGAACTTTGCCCCTGACCACGAATCCCCGACTATTGGAATGTTCTGGAATCTCATGCTGAGATTCAACAACGCCAGTGTCCAGAACCTTCCAGGACCTTCCAAGACTATCCACGCAACGAACCTCCGCTTCCAAGAGATTAGTAATCATGACTCGTTTCCAAGTATCTCCGACGCCAAGCAATTAGTAATCATGACTCATGGGTTTCGGCCACGTAAGCTGAAACCAACACTAAGACTAATTAAGTAAGCCAAGACATTCTTAAATGCAAACCCATGTTATCTGAAAAGATATAAATACTCCCCCTTTCCATTGCCTTCCCCGTTCCATGTCGATTATCTTGTATCCCTTGTATCTCTTGTATCCTTCCCCTTTCCTGTATAATCTATTATTATTATTAAATACTTTATAAACCACTCTTCCTTTGTCTTGTATAACTAGTAGATATCTTCTGATATTATTGCTGTAATATATTCCTAGCCACGTTCCTGACACAAGGTATATATTGTAGGACACTTTCAATGACCGCAACATTAGAAACGGTTAATGTAGCATCTTATGTGTGGTGATCCACCTGCTGTTGTTACTAATCACACCATAAAACAATATTAAAATTAAATCTCACTTCATCACCCCATACGTTATTACATCACAACACGAACTAATTTCTTATACATTATATCATATCCAACTACAAGCACTATTTTAGTGCTGTGTAACTTATCCATCAAACTAAATTCATAATCCGATTTCTCTTAACATATATAAATATGCAAACTGATAGTTAGAATAGAACCCTCTCAATCTTTTAATCTACTTTTACTCTTAATAAAAGTTATAAGCAGTCTCAAAGTATTTTATTGTTTTTCTTTATCTATCTCTATCCTCAACTATCACATTATGGATC